>NC_136934.1:52161568-52164068 GCF_949987615.1 Pollachius pollachius | reverse complement strand
CGACGCCTGTCCCGAGAGTGCGGAGGTTACGCTGACCGACTTCAGGGCCTATCAGACGGTCATCCTGGACCCCGAGGGCGACGCCCAGATTGACCCCAACTGGGTGGTGCTGAACCAGGTGACCTTTGATCGCTTCGGATAGGATAATGTCAGTTCAGACTTTATCGATCCCAGATGTGAAATTCAGGAGCACAGCAGCAAACAACGGACAGCAGTAGAAAATGCTAGAGGTTGAAAATAGCAAACAATAGAATTACAAAACTGTCCCAAAATAAGTCTCTAAACATAACTAGAGAAGGAGAAACTAAGGAGACATGATTCGGGGGGGTGCTCTGACAACAACAGGACTCTTGAAGCAGACATCAGAGGTCATCCGTTCAACAATAGTCGTTTGATGAAGTCTGGGCATCCTGGGGTCTCAAGGATGATCCCTTCTGCAGTAAAGCATGCGTTCTGTCCGTGGTGTTTCACAGTCTGCAGTAAAGTGTGTGTTCTGTGTGTCGTGTTTCACAGTCTGCAGTAAAGTGTGTGTTCTGTGTGTCGTGTTTTACTCTCCTGCTTCCTCCACTCCTAGGGAATGGAGATCGTTCAGACCATGAACAGCGACCCTGGCCTGGCTGTCGGTGAGTCCTCCCCATTCCAGTTCAGCTGCACTGGGAGCTTCACTGTGGGGTCAGGGGTTGTTGTTGAGTCACTAAGGGAGCAGGTAGGGGTGACCCCTGTTGCTCAAGGATATAGACTTCTGGGGGTATAGGGAGTAGAACCTAGAACCTTTGGACTGGGGTCCAGCTTTACCCAGTACTCAGATATCCTCGTCATCCCAGCCTGGTTGTTGGTCAAACCTCAACATGGCTGAAACAGCCATGTTTACATCCAGGGCATTTAGCAGACGCTTTTATCCAAAGTGACTTACAATATATTTTTTTGTCAGAAGAAAGTGAACAACAATATATCGCTGTCGGTACAGTCAGGATGTTCATTGAACAAAGTGCCAAGCACTGACAATCACTTGGTAAACCCATTCCCCGTATACAACAGAGATAGCTAGGATAGCTTGATTTCAACGCAATTCACTAACCTCACCATGATGGGTTCGAATGTCACGGACAATAAAGTGAGAATAAACACATTCTGTAAGTGTTTAGAATCCTTATTCAATAAGAACCTCCCATCTGTGAACATGGGCCTTTTGAATGTTGGGCTTTCCGCCCAACAGTGTTTTGGGGAGTTGATCCATAACGGGGGGCTCATTCTATCCTAAACTGGCGCCCCCCTCCAGGCTACACGGCGTTCAACGGCGTGGACTTCGAGGGGACCTTCCACGTCAACACGGCCACGGACGACGACTACGCCGGCTTCATCTTCGGCTACCAGGACTCGTCCTCCTTCTACGTGGTGATGTGGAAGCAGAGCGAGCAGACCTACTGGCAGAGCACTCCCTTCAAGGCCAACGCCCTGCCCGCCCTGCAGCTCAAGGTGCGCTAGCCTCTTAGCTAGCCCCTTAGCTAGCACCTCAGCTAGCACCTCAGCTTGCCGCTAGTCTGCCCTGCAGCTCAAGGTACTCTAGCCCCTTAGCTCACCCACCGCTAGCCCGCCAGGAACCTCAAGGTACGCTAGCCCGCCCTGCAGCTCAAGGTACGCTAGCCCCTTAGCTAGCACCTCAGCTTGCCGCTAGTCTGCCCTGCAGCTCAAGGTACGCTAGCCCCTTAGCTCACCCACTGCTAGCCCGCAAGGAAGCTCAAGGTACGCTAGCCCCTTAGCTCACCGCTAGCCCGCCCTGCAGCTCAAGGTACGCTAGCCCCTTAGCTCTCTGCTAGCCCCTTAGCTAGCTACTAGTCCGCTCTGCAGCTCAAGGTACGCTGGCCCCTTAGCTCGCCACTAGCCCCTTAGCTAGCCCGTTAACTCGCCACTAGCCCGCCCTGCAGCTCAAGGTACACTAGCCCCTTAGCTAGCCGCCCTGTATGCATTGTTTTTCTCCCAAAAATGTTTGTGCCGGTGAAGGGGGTACTCATCTGAAAGAATATCTGAGAGCGGGTACACCAGTAGAAAAAGTTTGAGAACTACTAGACCCCAAAGACTGGACTGCACCCCAAAAGACTGGACTAGACCCCAAAGATTGGACTAAACCCCAAAGACTGGACTGCACCCCAAAGACTGGACTGCACCCCAACAACTGGACTGCACCCCAACAACTGGACTGCCCCCAAAGACTGGACTGCACCCCAAAGACTGGCCTGCAACGCAAAGACTAGACCCCAAAGACTGGACTGCACCCCAAAGACTGGACTGCACCCCAAAGACTGGGCTAGACCCCAAAGACTGGACTGCACCCCAAAGACTGGCCTGCAACGCAAAGACTAGACCCCAAAGACTGGGCTAGACCCCAAAGACTGTACTAAACCCCAAAGACTGGACTGCACCCCAAAGACTGGGCTAGACCCCAAAGACTGGACTGCACCCCAAAGACTGAACTGCACCCCAAAGACTGGACTGCACCCCA
>NC_136934.1:51986568-52159068 GCF_949987615.1 Pollachius pollachius | reverse complement strand
AACGAGTTTGTGCTGCTGTTGGTCCAGGGTTGCTTTTATTGCTGCTTGATTGCGGTTCAGACGCTTGACCATATCCACCGTCGAATTCCAACGTGTTGGAACGTCCTGGACCAGCGGCTCCTGCTGCTGTCCAAGGGCAGCTTGTTGTGCTTGAAGCTCTGCGGTGTTTGCCGGACTGTGTTTGAAGTGGCCCACAATTTTGCGAGACTTGGACAATGCATACACAAATCTGCTGTCAGAGAGGCTCACCGTGATGCTTCTCTGTAGGATGTGAGCTATGCAAGGCATGTGCTCAAATGGCAAAAGTCTAGCCGCCTAGCTATCATATTGCGTGCGCTTTCGGTCCCTATAGTTGTGACTTTTCCTTCTATTTCCCACTTGCGTGCTACTGTTAGGAACTGCTCTGCACATGCTTCTGCAAAGTGACGCTCTTCTGTTTTCATTGTAGTTAGCGCAAACGACTTCAGTTCCCATGTTTCAGTGATATGATGTGCAGTTATGTAGTGGCATTAATAATAACAACTTATCTAATTCTTTAACTAACTGAGAGATTGAAAAAATCGAGAGGGGTCCGGAGAGAATATGACAAAAAGACTTTATCGTTAAAAAGGCAACAACAAAGCCGAGTGGTTTGCAAAGCACTCCCGAATCAATCCCGTACAGCTCCTTATATCCCCCATCCTTTACTCAATACAAAGTTGGACTTTCATCAGATATTGATGTGCATAGAATGTTTTTCTGGGTCACACTGTGTGGATGTCAGTATACTCTCCTGTCTTCTGAATCCCAATGTGACCTTAGAACATATATTATCCTTATACAAACAGAGATGATTGTGAATGTAAGCATTGTCCTCAGTGAGTACATCAAAATGGGAGTAGACTGGACCCTCTCACTGATGTGTCACATGGCCCATCAGATGGAAATGGACTGGACTCACTCACTGGTGCCACATGGCACATAACATCTAGGCCAAAGGTGATCAGCTGTTCTCCACTATTAAAGTATCTATATGATATGTAGGCCTAATAATTATCATAGCTTACCATAAAATGTAAGGTTAATTTCTACCACAGTTACACCCAGGTAATTGTTGTTACTCACAGAGGTCCAGTGGTCTCCTGTCAGGGCGACATAATCAGCTGCAGCCAAATCCTCTTCTTTCTTTTTCTTTTTCGTTTTGTAGAGGTCGTGGATTTTAGTCATTACTGTGCCTCTTGACGGTGGCTTGTAGAATGCGTCGCGTGAAGCAACTTGTAACACTTCCGCGAGGCCCTTGTCCTCAACAATATAAATCGGCCGACAGTCTTTTGCAATCCATTTGGCAATTTTTTTGGTCAAGTTCTCCGAAATAGAATTACTTAATGCACGGCCTTTGGCGAGCGTTGTCTGAGGCAAGCCCCCTGGACTTGCCCCAGAACTTGAAGCGCCGACAAACGCATGCTTAGCGCTGATATGGTACTTCAGGCTGGAAGTGCTTCTGTGAAACGAAAACTCCTTCTTGCAGAGTGTGCAAATCACCGCTTGTTTATTAAGTGTTCCACCTTTGTTTTTTTTATACTCAAACGTTCCATCCAGAGGGCCAACAGCTTGTTTCGGTTCTGTATCCATCTTGTGTCTCAGCCAAAACTCTAGAGCGGCGACTAGTGCAGAGCGCCCGCTAGAATTCGCTGTGTGAAATATTGGGCGGGTCATTTTGCGCATGCGTTAATGCGTTAAAAAATTAACGTTAATTCCACAAATTAATCACCCTGCGTTAACGCGTTCATTTTGACAGCCCTAATAATAAAGATTATTAATAATTATTGTTATTTGGCCTATTTTATTATTATGATAATTTATTATAATAATTATTATTTAATATATTTCAATAATACTAATAATTAGTAATACCTATACTTATTATAATAATTACAATTAATAATAATAATAATAATAAGAAGAAGAAGAAGAAGAAGAAGAAGAAGAAGAAGAAGAAGAAGAAGAAGAAGAAGAAGAAGAAGAAGAAGAAGAATTCTTATTATTGTAATTAATAATAATAATTATTATTATTATGTATTATTAATACCTGAGCTCGGTCTGTCGCTCAGGTCACTCGTGTGGCCTCGGTCTCGGTTCTCGGGTCCGGGTGTCCGGGACTAAAATAGCCGGCGGCGGGGCGGGGAGCCGCAGCTGTCCGGCGGCAGCAGGTGTCCGGTGGTTGATTCAGCCTGACGCCCGGAGACCCACACGGAGGCCCGGCCAGAGTGCTCCAGGAACCAGGCGTCTAGACCCCCCCGGACCGGAGCCGCTCTGCCTCCGGACCCAGACTTTCTCCCAGCAAGTGGTCGAAGGTAAAGCTTTTATTAAATGTTAATATGGATTCACACGGAGTGGCTTCAGGGGTGATAGAGTCGACGTCCGGAGCCGGACTGGTAAAGCCTCTGTGTTCACGTCCCCATAAGGCTGTATTAACATATTAACGTCGTTCCTTTATCTGTTAATGGTACAGTATAAAATGGTTATCCTGGTGATTTCGACTCCTCCGTCGTTTTTTCCTGGCCTAGAAATGGTATGATGGGATTAACCTATTGATCTGGATCGACCGAGTACCCAGTCTCCCACTTAGAGCAATGTAACGAGGGTATTAGGCGGGCGTTACAGCCATGTCATTCAACCAATCAACCAATCATATCGATAAAGACAAGCAGATATGTACAAAAGTAACAGTAGCAACCGCAGGTTATTTATGTCGTGTGTGTGTGTGTGTGTGAGTTGGGGAGGTGCATACAGGGCCAACTGTGTCCTATCTTTAGTCGGAGAAATAACCCCACACACTCTCTCTCTCTCTCTCTCTCTCTCTCTCTCTCTCTCTCTGTGACAGACTCATAAAGACAAATCTTTTTAATTATCCCACAGTCGTCTGAACCGATGGCCGAGGACTCGACTGGAGTCACTGAAGGAATAGCAGTCATACTGGTCAGCTCCCACTGTCCACCAGTAGAAGGCTGTGGTTGTACTGGGCACCTTCCAGTGTCCACCAGTAGAAGGCTGTGGTTGTACTGGGCAGCTACCACTCTACACCAGTAAAAGGCTGAGGTTGTACTGGGCAGCTCCCAGTGTCCACCAGTAGAAGGCTGTGGTTGTACTGGGCAGCTCCCAGTGTCCACCAGTAGAAGGCTGTGGTTGTACTGGGCTGCTCCCAGTGTCCAGCAGTAGAAGGCTGTGGTTGTACTGGGCAGCTCCCAGTGTCCACCAGTAGAAGGCTGTGGTTGTACTGGGCAGCTACCACTGTACAGCAGTAAAAGGCTGAGGTTGTACTGGGCAACTCGCAGGGTCCACCAGTAGAAGGCTGTGGTTGTACTGGGCAACTCGCAGGGTCCACCAGTAGAAGGCTGTGGTTGTACTGGGCAACTCGCAGGGTCCACCAGTAGAAGGCTGTGGTTGACATCGCCCCTGGCTGGAGGTGGGGGGGGGGGGCATGGGTACCCGGACCCCCGCCTCACACCAGCCGCGGTTACCATGGAAACGGTGTGTCGCCACCCTGCTTCTGCTGCTGGTGCAGCTGTGCTGTGTACAAGGTGCGAGTCCCGCCCACGAGCAAGGCATAGAACACACAACCTCAGAGGGAATAGAACCCAGAGGGACTAGAACACAGAGGGACTTGAACACAGAGGGAATAGAACACAGAACCTCAGAGGGAATAGAACACAGAGGGACTAGAACACAGAGGGAATAGAACCCAGAACCTCAGAGGGAATAGAATACAGAACCACAGAGGAAATAGAACACAGAACCTCAGAGGGAATAGAACACAGAGGGAATAGAACACAGAACCTCAGAGTGAATAGAACACAGAACCACAGAGGGAATAGAACACAGAACCTCAGAGGGAATAGAACACAGAGGGAATAGAACACAGAACCTCAGAGGGAATAGAACACAGAGGGAATAGAACACAGAGGGAATAGAATACAGAGGGAATAGAACACAGAACCTCAGAGGGAATAGAACACAGAACCTCAGAGGGAAAAGAACACAGAGGGAATAGAACACAGAACACCAGAGGGATCAGAACCCATAACCCTAAAGAACAGCGCATCAGACGGAACAGAACCAAGATCATGGGATGGATTCGAACAAATAACAGAACATGTAGCATTATTAGGAATAGAACATACAGCCTCTCTCCTGTAAAGAGGATATGAATCTATACATATATATCTATATACAGATCTATCGATCTAAAGGTCTATATATATCACATTTAAGGGATTGGAACCTAGAGCTTTCCAGGACTGAGCCGTCTGTCCGTCTCCCCCAGTGGCGTCCCCCTGCAACATCCTGCGCTGCAACTCGGATTTCGTGGCGGCGACCTTTGACCTGGGGAGCAGCGGCCTCAGCGGGGGCGGGACCGGGCTGGGCCGGGGGGCGGGGCCGGGCCGGGGGGCGGTGAACGCCGGCTACTGCGGCGCGCTGCGCTCCTACGCCTCCTGCACGGCCCGCACGGCCCGCAGCTGCCGCGGCGACCTCACCTACCACGCGGCCGCTCAGGGCGTCCACGACCTGCTGGAGCAGCACGCCTGCCCGGGGGCGGGGCCCACCGCCCGGCCACGCCCCCTGCCCCCGGCGCCGCGCCCCCCGGGCGGCGACACCTGCGTCTACGGGGAGGGCCGGGCCCCGCGCTACGTGCACTGCGGCGTGTTCGGAGACCCCCACATCCGCACCTTCGGGGACGACTTCCAGAGCTGCGCCGTGCGCGGGGCGTGGCCTGCCATCGACAACGAGTACCTGTACGTGCAGGTGACCAGCTCGCCCGTGAGAGGCGGGGCCAACGGACGCTACACTGCCCTCACCAAGGTAGGCCAGAGCTGTGCTCCTCTGCCATGGGCTCGATGAAGTAAAGGACGCTTGTGATTGGCTAAACGAAACCACAGACCCCCGGTCCAGAGCCCCCCCGCCCAGGTGGTCTAACCCTGCCCCCCCCCCTCAGGTGACGGTGATCCTCAAGAGCTGGGCCCCGTGCACGGAGCAGCTGCTCTACACTGCCGAGCTCGACAACGTCCCGGCCGCCTTCGCAGACGGCTCCGTGTCGGGGGGCCGGTGGGGCCGCGGCCCGCTCATCTCCTCCTCGGACCCCGGCCGGCACGCCGCCATCCACGCGCCGCACATCGGCACGCTGCTGGTGGTGCGGCAGAGCGGCCGCTCGCTGGGGCTCTCCGTCCGCACGCCGCGCGCCGTCGCCCGCGCCTTCGCCCCCGAGCGGGACCTCCAGCTGTGCGTGTGGGGGTGCCCCCCGTCCCAGCGGCTGCCCCCCCCGCCCGCGGCGGGCGGTGGGGCGGCGGCGGACCGCTGCTCCGCCCTGCTCCCGGTGCGGGACGTGTACCAGCAGGCCTGCGTGGCCGACCTCCTGGCCAGCGGGGAGCTCGACGCCAGCCGGGCGGCCGTGGCTGCCCGGGCCGACGCCAGGGCCATGCTGGGGGGGGGGGCCCGGCTGCACCTGCCGCCCCCCCCGGTGCCCGCGGAGGCCGGCCCGCTGGTGGGCGTGGCCCTGGTCTGGCTGGGGCTCCTGGTCCTGGGGGTCCGAGCGGTCCTATAGGGCTGCATGCGGGTTGCAAGACTTTTACCCACAATGCATCACAGAAGCCTGAGGTGTCCGGGGGGGGGGGGGGGGGGGGGGGGGGGCGGACTGTAGGACGGTAGCAGGACTCCAGCAGGACAGTAGCAGGACGGTAGCAGGACTCCAGCAGGACAGTAGCAGGACTCCAGCAGGACTGTAGCAGGACTCCAGCAGGACAGTAGCAGGACTGTAGCAGGACTCCAGCAGGACTCCAGCAGGACTCCAGCAGGACGGTAGCAGGACTCCAGCAGGACTCCAGCAGGACAGTAGCAGGACTCCAGCAGGACAGTAGCAGGACTGTAGCAGGACGGTAGCAGGACTCCAGCAGGACTCCAGCAGGATGGTAGCAGGACGGTAGCAGGGCGGTAGCAGGACTCCAGCAGGACAGTAGCAGGACTCCAGCAGGACTGTAGCAGGACTCCAGCAGGACAGTAGCAGGACTCCAGCAGGACTCCAGCAGGACAGTAGCAGGACTCCAGCAGGACTGTAGCAGGACTGTAGCAGGACTCCAGCAGGACTCCAGCAGGACAGTAGCAGGACTCCAGCAGGACAGTAGCAGGACTGTAGCAGGACTCCAGCAGGACAGTAGCAGGACTGTAGCAGGACTCCAGCAGGACTCCAGCAGGACAGTAGCAGGACGGTAGCAGGACTCCAGCAGGACTCCAGCAGGATGGTAGAGGACGGTAGCAGGACGGTAGCAGGACTGTAGCAGGGCGGTAGCAGGACGGTAGCAGGACTCCAGCAGGACTGTAGCAGGACTCCAGCAGGACTGTAGCAGGACAGTAGCAGGACGGTAGCAGGACTCCAGCAGGATGGTAGCAGGACGGTAGCAGGACTCCAGCAGGACGGTAGCAGGGCGGTAGCAGGACGGTAGCAGGACAGTAGCAGGACTACAGCAGGACTGTAGCAGGACTGCAGCAGGACGGTAGCAGGACTCCAGCAGGACTGTAGCAGGACTGCAGCAGGACGGTAGCACTACTCCAGCAGGACTGTAGCAGGACTGCAGCAGGACGGTAGCAGGACTCCAGCAGGACTGTAGCAGGACTGCAGCAGGACGGTAGCAGGACGGTAGCAGGACTGTAGCAGGACTCCAGCAGGACTCCAGCAGGACAGTAGCAGGATGGTAGCAGGACTCCAGCAGGACTGTACCAGGACGGTAGCAGGACGGTAGCAGGGCGGTAGCAGGACGGTAGCAGGACTCCAGCAGGACTGTAGCAGGACTCCAGCAGGACTGTAGCAGGACAGTAGCAGGACGGTAGCAGGACTCCAGCAGGATGGTAGCAGGACGGTAGCAGGACTCCAGCAGGACGGTAGCAGGGCGGTAGCAGGACGGTAGCAGGACAGTAGCAGGACTCCAGCAGGACTGTAGCAGGACAGTAGCAGGACGGTAGCAGGACTCCAGCAGGATGGTAGCAGGACGGTAGCAGGACTCCAGCAGGACGGTAGCAGGGCGGTAGCAGGACGGTAGCAGGACTGTAGCAGGACTCCAGCAGGACTGTAGCAGGACTGCAGCAGGACTGTAGCAGGACTCCAGCAGGACTGTAGCAGGACTGCAGCAGGACGGTAGCACGACTCCAGCAGGACTGTAGCAGGACTGCAGCAGGACGGTAGCAGGACGGTAGCAGGACTGTAGCAGGACTCCAGCAGGACTCCAGCAGGACAGTAGCAGGATGGTAGCAGGACTCCAGCAGGACTGTACCAGGACGGTAGCAGGACGGTAGCAGGTCGGTAGCAGGACGGTAGCAGGACTCCAGCAGGACTGTAGCAGGACTCCAGCAGGACTGTAGCAGGACAGTAGCAGGACGGTAGCACGACTCCAGCAGGACGGTAGCAGGACAGTAGCAGGACTGTAGCAGGACTCCAGCAGGACTCCAAGCAGGACTGTAGCAGGACTGCAGCAGGACGGTAGCACGACTCCAGCAGGACGGTAGCAGGACGGTAGCAGGACTGTAGCAGGACTCCAGCAGGACTGCAGCAGGACGGTAGCACGACTCCAGCAGGACGGTAGCAGGACAGTAGCAGGACTGCAGCAGGACTGTAGCAGGACTCCAGCAGGACTGTAGCAGGACTGCAGCAGGACGGTAGCACGACTCCAGCAGGACTGTAGCAGGACTGCAGCAGGACGGTAGCACGACTCCAGCAGGACTCCAGCAGGACGGTAGCAGGACTCCAGCAGGACTGTAGCAGGACTGCAGCAGGACGGTAGCACGACTCCAGCAGGACTCCAGCAGGACGGTAGCAGGACTCAAGCAGGACTGTAGCAGGACTGCAGCAGGACGGTAGCAGGACTCCAGCAGGACTCCAGCAGGACGGTAGCAGGACGGTAGCAGGACTCGGTCTGTGATCAGACGGTCCACCAGAGGGTGGCTCCAGGTCAATTGATTGAATCAATTGGTTGATTTCGTAAAGTTTTTGGAATTATCGTTATCATTTGTTTTTAAAATTTTGTGATTTATTGATTGTTGAGGTCATTCGTCATTTTACACGTGATGGCGAGGATGTGTGTTGTCATGGTAACCGGTGTTGACCACGGCAGGTTATACATCAATATAAACTGAAACTCCACTCAGGTTCTGCTCAGTGTCATTCATTATTCTACCTTTGTATATTTTGCCACTTATATGTTGCACCTAGGAGCTGCCCAGGACAACAACAGTCTTCTACTGGTGGACACTGGGAGCTGCCCAGTACAACCAGAGTGTTTACTGGTGGACCCTGAGAGCTGGCCAGCTATTTTCCATTCTAAGGCTAAGCTAGCTACATACGTATACTAGGACTACAGCTATAAAACCTTCAGAGGCCCAGAATGCCGGCTCACGAGTGTTTGTGGGCGGCTCCCCTCTCCCCCGCGCAGGTAATGACTCCGAGCTAATCCTCCCACTCTCCCACTCTGGCCGCGCCCGCGCTGGTGACGCCACCACCGCCGCCCGCTGATGGTGCACTGGCCGAGTGTGTTTTGTCGAGGTGGATCTTGAAACCACCTCAGTTCCCATGCTTCTCAGGTGCATCAGGTTAACACTCGCCGTGCACGCGACACATGGAGACACATGGACCGCATTATTAGGCCTGTGGGGAATCTGGGTTGCGTCCCAACGAAACGGGACAAGATGAGAGGAAGACGTACAGCTGACAGAAGAGAGCAATTGCATAGAAGCAATGTGATTGCATAAACATTCTGTGTACTAGTGAGTTCAGCTAATTCTAGTTAACAGTAATGGGTTTACTTTAGGGGGTAATGATATAAACAGGTGAAACAATCAGCCAATAAGCCAGTAGTTCTATGTGTAGGTCAACAGGCGGATCCAGAGGAACCTAATGTAGATTGGACGTCATGTAAATGAGAGAGAGAGAAGGACTTTAAAGGGAAGTGTATGTAGAGGCTATTGCAGAGAATATCTTGAGGTAGGAAGTTAAAAGTGAGGCAATTTCCTGTTGCCTTTCACAATCAGCCATCGGCGAACCAGCCCCAGCCCTGTCCTCTGTGGGTCATCAGGCGCTGGTCCGCTTGTCTTCTTGGCTCCAGAGGAATAACCAGACAGACACACAGAGGGAGCTACGGAGCAGATGAAGATGAATCCATGGACCCTCTCTGTGCTCTTCCTGCTAGCTGGTAAGCTGTAATGCTTCTCCTGTTTACTACCGGGAACGTGTATCTGGAACCCTGTTGTGACCCCGACTGTCTGCTTCCTCCAGGGCCGCTGGGGGCGGACCCTGGCTGGCACGTGGAGTACCCTGACTCCTTCTGCGTGGTGGAGGGCTCCACCGCCACCATCCCGTGCAGCTTCACCCACCCCCTTGTCGACTTAAAGAAGGGCGTGGTCATTGTGCAGGTTAAGTGGGTGGCCTGGTGCCCCGATCCCCTGCTCTGCCACCGGTCCAAGACCAACGTGTACGACAGCAGCAACGTCCGGGCCGACAGCCGGTTCCTGTACCTGGGGGACCTCGTCGGGAACTGCGCCATGAAGATCATCAAGACAGTGAAACAGGACACAAAGAGATACTACTTCTGCCTCGAGACCAACGCCGAAGGGTACACCGGATGGGAAGGAGTCACAGTCACAGTCACTGGTAAGAGTTACTTTTAGTACCGTCACTAGTTAATGTTACTTATGGTACTGTCCCAAGTCTAGACTTGGTTCCCATTGGGGAGGGAATGTAGCTTCCTGTAATCAACATTGAGCAAGATGTCTTCACTCACCGGCTCCTTCATGAGATGTTTCTGGATGTCCTGGAAGACCCTTTGGATCAAAGGCATTTAATGATTTCTTGTATCTGCAAACTGACAGTGGTAAATAGTCAAATCAAAGGAGATGGCCATTTCAACTTCAGGGGGAATGCTGTCAAGTGTATTGGTGTTGGTCAAGTATAAAGGACTGAAAGAAAGGAAAAACACATTGGTGTCTTTCAATTGTGCATTTGTAATTTGTACAACTTTTTCTGATAAGCAACGGTATCACACACAGCTAAGGCTAATGCAGAACTGCAGTACACAACCATACCAGCAAAAGGCTCTAAAACACCAACAACTGCTTTATTATTTGCAAAACTCTTCATAACTAATGAACAGTTTTCCATATCTTTTACCAAAGCGGTACAGTTGGTTAAAGAACGTCCGTCTCACTGTGTCTTCAACAGACGGAGAGGATGTGAAGGTCATAAGCTCAGTCACTGACAATGTGGTGAAAGAGGGCGGTCAGGTCACACTCACCTGTACCTCAGCCTGCTCCTTCAACCAATTGGACGTTCACTGGTACAGAAATGGCCACGCCCTATCAGAGACAGGCCCCGCCCTCCACCTCAGCGGTCTGACCAATGACGACACAGGGGATTACACCTGCTCTCTGGACTCCAGTGGGCAGAAAACCTCTGCGCCTTGGAGTCTGGTCGTGTTGGAAGATGAAGGTGAGCCCCTCTGTGTTCACTAATGCACATGAGGGTGGTCTCTCATTAGTGTGAATGCTGCATCAGCATCCAAACTCTAGATATTGAAATCTTTATTATACTTATTCTTATTCTTCTTCCGCCCTTTTTTTGGTCTTCAACTCCTTATGCATACTTTCAGCTAAAGAAACCATTCAACTATCAAAATGTTCAACACTTTAACCACAGTATGGCTCTTGTTCAACTTTTTTCAACTTTTTCTTAAACTATTAAGCTTTATATACTTTAGCCTTTTGCAGTGGAAGACAAAGCAGGGACAGCGAAGCCGTCTGCCCATTCCATGACTTCAACTATTTCAGACATTGAAACTTGGTCAATTTTTAACCGTTCAACTTTTTTCGTACATTAAAAAAACTGGACACACTTTTATCTTCAAATATATTTAAACAGACTAATTTAAACTTATAAAGATTCAACCGTTTTAGTTTACTACCTGGAACGTGTATCTTGAACCCTGTTGTGACCCCGACTGTCTGCTTCCTCCAGGGCCGCTGGGGGCGGACCCTGGCTGGCACGTGGAGTACCCTGACTCCTTCTGCGTGGTGGAGGGCTCCACCGCCACCATCCCCTGCAGCTTCACCCACCCCACGGTGCACAAATGGGCCGGCGCGGTGCTCCGGGTGAACCGCGTGGTCTGGTGCCCCAATCACGAGATTTGCGGAGTCACCAAGACCAACGTGTACGACAGCAGCAACGCCCGGGCCGACAGCAGGTTCCTGTACCTGGGGGACCTCGTCAGAAACTGCACCTTAAAGATCATCAATATGTTGAAACAGGACGCTGCAACGTACCGCTTCAGCTTCAAGACCAACGCCGATGGGTACACTGGACCGAAAGGAGTCGTAGTCACTGTCACTGGAAAGTGGTACTTCTAGTACTGTTACCAGTTAGTTTTACATCTAGTACTGTTAACAGTTAGGGTTACTTCTACAAGTGTCACTAGTCAGTGTTACTTCTAGTACTGTTACTAGTCAGTGTTACTTCTACTATTGTCCCATTATATTAGTACTATAGGAAGAGACTAGACTTGGTTCCAATTGGGGAGGGATTAGTAGAAGGGTACGCTGGACCGAAAGGAGTCACAGTCACCGTCACTAGTAAGTGTTACTTCTGGTACTCATCCTAGTTAGTTTTACATCTAGTACTGTTACAAGGGTCGGTGTTACTTCTACTACTGTCCCATTATAATAGGACTATAGGAAGAGACTAGACTTGGTTCCCATTGGGGAGGTATAAGTAGCTTCCTGTCGTCAACCTTGAGCAAGATGTCCTCACCCACCTGCGCCTCATGAGATGTTTCTGGATGTCCTGGAAGACGCTTTGGATCAAATACATTTTATGATTCCTTGTATCTGCAAACTGCAGTGGTGAATAGTCAATGATCAGTGATGACCACTTCAACTGAAGGGTTTGCTGTCATTCTGTCCAGTTGTAAAGAACGTCCGTCTCACTGTGTCTTCAACAGATGGAGAGGATGTGAAGGTCAGAAGCTCCGTCACTGACAATGTGGTGAAAGAGGGCGGTCAGGTCACACTCACCTGTACTTCAGCCTGCTCCTTCCACCAATTGGACGTCCACTGGTACAGAAATGGACACGTCCTATCAGAGACAGGCTCCGCCCTCCACCTCAGCTGTCTGACCAATGACGACACAGGGGATTACACCTGCTCTCTGGACTCCAGCAGACAGAAAACCTCTGCGCCTTGGAGTCTATTGGTGGTGAAAGATGAAGGTGAGCCCCTCTGTGTTCACTAATGCACATGATGGTGTGCATCATCTAATGTAATATAGTGTATTATAGTCTAACATTATCTAATCTAATATAGTCTAACATTATCTAATCTCATATAGTCTGTTATAGTCTGACATTATCTAATTTATTAAAGTCTAACATTATCTCATCTAATAAAATGTATTATAGTCCAACATTATCTAATCTAATATACCCTATTAGTCTAAAATTATCTAATTTTATATAGTATATTATAGTCTAAAATAATCTAATCTAATATAGTCTATTATAGTCTGAAATTATCTATTCTAATGTAGTATATTATTCTTGTACTGTCAGTAGTCAATGTTACTTCTAGTACAGTCACTAGTATTACACCTAGTACTGTCAGAAGTGTTACTTCTAGTACTAGTTAGTGTTATTTTTAGTTCTGACACTCGTGTTAGCAAGGTGTCCGGTGGTAAAGAACGTCCGTCTCACTGTGTCTTCAACAGATGGAGAGGTTGTGAAGGTCAGAAGCTCCGTCACTGGCAATGCGGTGAAAGAGGGCGGTCAGGTCACACTCACCTGTACCTCAGCCTGCTCCTTCCACCAATTGGACGTCCACTGGTACAGAAATGGCCACGCCCTATCAGAGACAGGCCCCGCCCTCCACCTCAGCAATCTGACCAATGACGACGCAGGGTATTATATCTGCTCTCTGGACTCCAGCAGAAAGAAAACCTCTGCGCCTTGGAGTCTGGTCGTGGTGAAAGATGAAGGTGAGCCCCTCTGTGTTCACTAATGCACATGAGGGTGGTCTCTCATTAGTGTGAATTCTGCAACAGCATCCAAACTCCAACATCCAATCCAAACTAGATATTGAAATCTTTATTATACTTATTCTTCTTCTGCCCCTTTTTTGGTTTTCTACTGCTTCTGCATACTTTCAGATACAGAAATCATTCAACTATCAACATGTTCATCACTTTAACGACAGTATGGCTCTTGTTTAACTTTTTTTAACTCTTTCTTCAACTTTTAAGCTTCATCTACTTTTGCTTTTTACAGTGCAAGTCAAAGCGCGGACGGCAAAGCCTTCTGCACATTCCAAGACTTCAACTATTTCAGACTTCGCAACTTGGTCAATGTTTAACTGTTCAACTTTTTTCGTACATTAAAAAAATCACACTATCATCTTCAAATTTATTTAAACAGACTTTAATTTAAACTTGTAAAGATTCAACTGTTTTAGTTTAATCCCGCTTCGTATATTTTCAGTTGGTCTTGTTCCTTTCCGCTCCAGCTCTGCTGGTGGCTATCACAGAAGCTAACCGCTTAGGACGCTGCAGAGCCCTGCAGCGTCAATATTTAACCTAGAAACACAATGTAAACCTTCAACTGTTATGGTATTTACTGTTTCATAGGCACTACAATGATTTATCGATTGGAAACATGATATTTGACAATCTGGTGTTTGTGTGGCGACCCGTTTATATGGCTGGATGCTAGGTGGTACTTACATATGCATATGTGTTCCGGTAGACTGGGTAGAACATGATAACGTAATAAACTATCTTTTTCATGTCGTGCTTTCTGCACTAAGGATGTGTTACATGAATGCTGAAACACCCCAGAGTCCAAAAGTTTGAGCCTCAACATTCTGTGATCTTATCTAATATAGTCTATTATAGTCTAGCATTATCTAATCTAAAATATTTTCATATAGTCTAACATTATGTAATCTAATGTAGTTTACTATAGTCTAACATCATCTAATGTAATATAGTCTAACACTATCTAATCTAATGTAGTCTAACATTATCTAATCTAATGTAGTCTACAATAGTCTAACATTATCAATGTAATATAGTCTAACATTATCTAATCTAATGTAGTCTACAATAGTCTAACATTATCTAATGTAATATAGTCTAACATTATCTAATCTAATGTAGTCTACAATAGTCTAACATTATCAATGTAATATAGTCTAACATTATCTAATCTAATGTAGTCTAAAATAGTCTAACATTATCTAATGTAATATAGTCTAACATTATCTAATCTTATGTAGTCTACTATAGTCTAACATTATCTAATGTAATATAGTCTAACATTATCTAATCTTATGTAGTCTACTATAGTCTAACATTATCTAATGTAATATAGTCTAACATTATCTAATCTAATGTAGTCTACAATAGTCTAACATTATCTAATGTAATATAGTCTAATATTATCTAGTCTAATGTAGTCTACAATAGTCTAACATGATCTAATGTAATATAGTCTTACACTATCTTATCTAATATAGGCTATTATAGTCTAACATTATCTTATCTAATATCTGCTATTATAGTCTAACATTATCTAATCTAATATGGTCTAACATTATCTTATCTCATATTGTCTATTATAGTCATAATCTAATGTAATATATCTACTGGGATGTCATCTATTCTAATCTAACGTGGTTGTGGATCTGAGGGGGCGTGGCCAGGCGTCAGAGCCAACAAAGGGGCGTGGCTGATTGGCTGTGACCGAGCTGTTGGGGCTGAGGTTAAAGGATCAGTGATTAATACAATGAAACCATGTTACAACCCATGTGTGTTCTGCTCGCCCCTCAGGCACTTGGTCCCAGAGCGACGGCCATCTCTACTGTCTGCCCTTCAGACCCTGACCTTCAGGCCCTGGGTCCCAGAGCGACGGCCATCTCTACTGTCTGCCCTTCAGACCCTGACCTTCAGGCCCTGGGTCCCAGAGCGACGGCCATCTCTACTGTCTGCCCTTCAGACCCTGACCTTCAGGCCCTGGGTCCCAGAGCGACGGCCATCTCTACTGTCTGCCCTTCAGACCCTGACCTTCAGGCCCTGGGTCCCAGAGCGACGGCCATCTCTACTGTCTGCCCTTCAGACCCTGACCTTCACAGGATCCAGGCAGCCCGCCAGGGAATACCATCCCTCTGCTTCTCCAGCGTCCTTCTCCTCCTAATGAGCCATTGGGAAGCACATCTGTGCCCCTAATGGTGTGATGTCATTCCAATGTATCTTCTCACTGTATCATCTCACTGTATCATCAACGATGTAAGCCTGGCAGTCTGACTGTGTACACATGAGTTCTGGGTAAATGCAGCTTCACTTTCTTTTGCTTTGCTGTTGTGGCCTGTGAGAAAATAAACATAAAATATATAGATATAATTTATTGTATGTATTTTTTTCAAATCAAAACATTTTTAAATGCATAATATTACATGGAAGTTTATTGTTTGAGCTAAACAAGACTTAAAGGTTGATTAATCCAAACATCTGTTAAAAACGAAATATGTATTTCAAGCATTTATTTAATTAACTTCCCGAACTGGTACAAGTAACCTCTACCTGGTTACCAGTACAGGTTAACCTCTATCTAGTTACCAGTAGTTTACCTCTACCTGGTTACCAGTTCAGGTTAACCTCTACCTGGTTACCAGTACAGGTAACCTCTACCTGGTTACCAGTACAGGTTAAGCTCTACCTGGTTACCAGTACAGGTAACCTCTACCTGGTTACCAGAACAGGTTAACCTCTACCTGGTTACCAGTACAGGTTAACCTCTACCTGGTTACCAGTACAGGTTAAGCTCTACCTGGTTACCAGTACAGGTAACCTCTACTTGGTTACCAGTACAGGTAACCTCTACCTGGTTACCAGTACAGGTTAAGCTCTACCTGGTTACCAGTACAGGTAACCTCTACCTGGTTACCAGTACAGGTTAACCTCTACCTGGTTACCAGTACAGGTAACCTCTACCTGGTTACCAGTACAGGTTAAGCTCTACCTGGTTACCAGTACAGGTAACCTCTACTTGGTACCTGACCAGGTAACCTCTACCTGGTTACCTGGTCAGGTAGCCTCAGGTGACATGCACATGATCAATAGTACATTTGATTGTAGCCTTGACCGGGTCTCTCATGTTCTGCGTATGGGTTCTGGTCGTCAGGGTAACGGGTGTAACCAGTGCTTTCTGTGTGCGGCGGTTCTGGGTCCCAATAGGCCCGGTTCTCCTCGCCGTAGAACCTGCCCTGGTCCTCGCGGAGGTCGGGACCGGGGTCTGTCTGGTCCGGCTCTGGTTCCATCAGGACTCTGGAACCCTTGAACCGGGATCGTTGAGAAACAGCCTTGTAGAGATACACGGCCAGAATGAACTGTAGAACCTGGAGAGAGAGAGAGAGAGAGAGAGAGAGAGAGAGAGAGAGAGAGAGAGAGAGAGAGAGAGAGAGAGAGAGAGAGAGAGAGAGAGAGAGAGAGAGAGAGAGAGAGAGAGAGGGAGAGAGAGAGAGAGAGAGAGAGAGAAGGAAGAAGAAGAAGAAGAAGGAGAAGAAAAAACGGATACATGCAGCGTCAATTGAATTTGCATGATGTTTTGTTTTGCAGGATATCACCATGGTGAGGACGATGCCAGTTCTCAACCTAGAGAGAGAGAGAGAGAGACTTACTTTATGATTTTCACAGCATGTAATATGCATAAGTGTGTCTCTATACTTTGTGTGTGTATGTGTGTCCCTGTGTCCGGTGCCGTCCCTGTTTCAGTGTCCCTGTTGATGTCGCTGTTTTTATAAATAACATTAATTAAATTTTTTTTAAGGGCAATGTTTCCGGCCGCCTCATGATTATTCATTTCCAGCATGCTTCCTGCTTGTTACCTGAAGGATAATGATGCTGGCGTCCATGGCAACGATGGTGAGAGCATTTTCCGCCAGCCAATCCGTGATCTTCTCTTTACAGCCCTGCAGAGTCAAACACCAGGTGAACCATAGGGACACAGGACAAATCTGAACACGTACATCACATTAATGTGTACCAAATGACCTTCCTCCTGCATGACGACGTGTTGGTCGCTGTTCCTCCTGGGACGAGGTGTTTCCTCTCATAATGTAAAGGGTAAATGGAGTGCATTATACAGCGCTTTTATCCAAAGCGCTTAACAATATTGCCTGACATTAACCTATTCTTACACACATTCACACACCGACGGCGGCGTCAACTACGCATGGCGACAGCCAGCTCGTCAGGAGCAGTCAGGGTGAGGCGTCTTGCTCAGGGACACCTCGGCACTCGAACACAGAACCAGCAACCTTGCGGTCACCAGCCAACCCGCTCTAGCCCCTCAGCTACTGCCGCTCATGTATGTAACGTTTGAACGTTATCATGTTCCTCTTCATACATCACGACGGGCTGGCCACCGTACCTCCTGATACGAGTCGTTTCCTACGGACGCCCCAAAGAGGGGGGGCTCCCCCCCAGGGCCAGGCGGACAGGAAGTGTTGAAGCAGGCGCAGGGAAGTACGTCCTGATTGGTCAGATTCTGGATGTAATGGTTTGTCTTCCAATCGTCCGGGCCCGTCCTACCGCAGCACTTCTCCTGTGAACACATCGCCACATCACCATGGTTACCACGCCACACATCACCACATCACCATGGTTACCAAGCCACACGTCACCACATCACCATGGTTTCCAAGCCACACGTCACCACCTCACCATGGTTACCACGCCATCCTCTCCTCGAGGCTGGGGCCCTTCTCCCATCGTTGCGAGTGGTTACCCTGAAGAGCTTCTACACATTGCTTGAAGTTACCACGATAACCGTTACCATGGCGATCTATGATGGTCCTTAGAAATGAGGTTCCCTTTTTAGATAGTATTCCAAATCCTGAGATTGAGATCCATTCATCGTCGCCATGGTTACCACTTCTTCCTTGTATCCCATCTGTCAGCACCATGGTGACTACAGCATCCTCCTGAGGTCCGTCCACCCCGTACGAGAAACATCCCCCTTTAAATCCAACGTTACCACGGTTACCCTTCTGACACCACGGTTACTCTTCTGTCACCACGGGTACCCCATCTGTCACCACGGTTACCCCATCTGTCACCACGGTTACCCCATCTGACACCACGGTTACCCTTCTGTCACCACAGTTACCCCATCTGTCACCACGGTTACCCTTCTGACAACACGGTTACCCCATCTGTCAACACGGTTACCCTTCTGACACCACGGTTACCCTTCTGTCACCACCGTTACCCCATCTATCACCACGGTTACCCCATCTGTCACCACGGTTACCCTTCTGTCACCACGGTTACCCCATCTGACACCACGGTTACCCCATCTGTCACCACGGTTACCCATCTGTCTTTAACATCCAACCGTCACCATGGCAACATATCCGCCCCCATCTCCAGTTGCGGTGCAGCCGACCCCCTTCCTGCTGACCACGGCGTGCCCGTGGCCGCGGCCTCCCATTGGACGTCTCCATGACTACTCACGGTGCGCTGGAGCTCGTCCAGCAGTCGGTGTGAGGCGGTCAGATCCCTGCTGCCTGCGTAGCTGACGATCATCTGGTCCACAGCCTCGTCCAGAGCCCCCTCGATCTGCCCCCCCACCACATCACAGCCCCGCCTCCGATCAGCACAACGTCATCAACATGGGCTCACGTCCGCTCTGATCGCATCGGGACGTCTGACGTCCGACGAGCAAAAAAGGCAAACCAAGCATCTAGACACACATACCACAATGAAATAAAACAGCATCGCGTTTCCTATGGGAAACACTGTCGCTTCAGGGGGAAAAAAACCCTGAACTCACAATTGAAATAGACAATAAATACCTTTTTTTTACTTATTAGCAAGACCAGGCTAATAAACAGCTGGCCAAGGATAAGCACGATGAGGAACGCCATGTACTGTCAACGACAGAAGGATACGAACCAATCAAACCACAGACACAATTAAGGTAGGCTACGCTAAGCTATGCTAAGTTCGGCGAGGCTTTGATAGGCTAGGCTGGTCTATGCTAGGCTCGATTATTCTAGGCTATGCTAAAAAAGGTTAGGCTAAGTTATGATAGGCTAAGATATGCTAGGGTAAGATAGGCTAGGTTTGTCTTGGGCTCGGCTTGGGTAGGCTAAATAAACTATGTTAGGCAATGCTAAAATAGGCAAATATAGGACAGGCTAAGATAGGGTAGGCTGGTACAGTTTATGCTACGCCATACTAAGTTTAGCTCAGCCAAGCTAAGCTAGGCTAGGCTAAAGTGAAAGTGTCCCCACCAGCAGCAGCGTGAGCCTGGCCTGACAGTGAGCTGCGGCGTAGCCCAGAGCAGCGACGGCTAGCACCAGCAGGCCCACCAGGAACAGGCCCCTAGCCACCGTCTCCAGCTCATCTAACACACACGCAGGCACGCACGCACGCACGCACACACACACACACGCAGGCACGCACAAACGCACGCACACACACACACACACGTATTCACACAACGCACATACTTTTGATGAATTATGAATACAAAATCATAACGTTTTAGAGCCAAGTCCGTTTTAAAACTTAATAATAATATGAACAAAGGAGGGTTTGGTTCGAGGTGGGTTACCAGAATGGATCTCCCCGAGAAGGTTTCCAGTGTCAAAAAGGATCCACAAAGCACAGCCCAAGATGCTCGCACCCAGGATCTGGGGACAAAAATTTCCATGACGACAATCGTGATTTGTGCATCAGCTGAACTAGGCAAGCATACACTGCACAACTACATAGCAGGCGATAAGACAGAGGGTTTGTTGTTACCATGAAAATTAGATAGCACGTGTGTTCTAGCCATGACATTTAGATAGCAGGTGTGTTGTAACCATGGCGATTAGACAGCAGGTGTGTTGTAGCCATGAGGATTAGACAGCAGGTGTGTTGTAGCCATGAGGATTAGACAGCAGGTGTGTTGTAACCATGGCGATTAGACAGCAGGTGTGTTGTTACCAGGTAGAGACAGCTGCAGATGGTCAAGAGGAACTGGAACACCTGGATCTTGTGTTCCAACTTCATGATGAAGAGCTAATGGTACGGTCTCTCTGCTGGTCTCTCTGTGCCTACTGGTCTCTCTGAACTGGTACGGTCTCCCTTGTCCACCTGGGATACCAAGTGCAAAGAAAACTCAGATTAACACACAAGGATAGACAGACTTCGGTCAGGCACACATTCACAACTACAACACACTCAAATACACCCACACACAAACACACACACACACACACACATACACATAGACGCAAACGAACACACACACACACGCGCGCACACGCACAAACGGACACACAAACATACACAATACACACAGAATAGACAATACAGACATACATACACATACATACATATTTATGAACACACACACACCTGTGGTCAAACCTCCTGCTCTCTGTCGTCGCGTCTGAGCTCTTTCCTGAAGACTGGTGTCGGCACAAGGTCCACTTCCTTATGGTCTATTAATATTAACTCTCTCTCTGTCTTCTATTTCTGTACCTCTCTCCCTCCCTCTCTCTCCCTCTCTCACTCCCCTTCACCTCTCTCTCTCTTTCTCACTGTTCAACCGAACATCTTTAACCACATGGAAAGTGAGTGTTTATGTACTTGAACACTTTAAGATGACTTAACCCTTAACCAATATGGGTCAACCCTTCCTCACCTCAAAACTCTGACGACTTTCTGAGAACATCCACTGACTTTGACACTTTGTGGTTCATAGCTCATCTGTTGAACGCACACAGTTTGTTGTTCATGGCTCATCTGTTAAACACACACTTTGTTGAGATGTGATATGTAGGGTCTCTGATATATAACTACTATGAACAATTATTATCACAGCTCATTTTGTCCAATTTGGTCGTTTTTTATAGTCACACCATTGCTGATTGTATGTCATGTAAATGAGAGAGGGAGAAGTGCAGATATACAGTGGGGCAAAAAAGTATTTAGTCAGCCACCAATTGTGCAAGTTCTCCCACGTAAAAAGATTAGAGAGGCCTGTAATTTTCATCATAGGTATACCTCAGCTATGAGAGACAAAATGAAAAAATCTAGAAAATCACATTGTCTGATTTTTAAAGAATTTATTTGCAAATTATGGTGTAAAATAAGTATTTGGTCAATAACAAAAGGTCATCTCAATACTTTGTTACATGCCCTTTGTTGGCAATGACAGAGGTCAAACGTTTTCTGTAAGTCTTTACAAGGTTTTCACACACTGCTGCTGGTATTTTGGCCCATTCCTCCATGCAGATCTCCTCTAGAGCATTGATGTTTTTGGGCCTTCGCTGGGCAACACGGACTTTCAACTCCCTCCAAAGATTTTCTATGGGGTTGAGATCTGGAGACTGGCTAGGCCACTCCAGGACCTTGAAATGCTTCTTACGAAGCCACTCCTTCGTTGCCCAGGCGGTGTGTTTGGGGTCATTGTCATGCTGAAAGACCCAGCCACGTTTCATCTTCAGTGCCCTTGCTGATGGAAGGAGGTTTTCACTCAAAATCTCACGATACATGGCCCCATTCATTCTTTCCGTCACACGGATCAAATGTCCTGGTCCCTTGGCCGAAAGCATGATGTTTCCACCCCCATGCTTCACTGTAGGTATGGTGTTCTTTGGATGCAACTCAGCATTCTTTCTCCTCCAAACACGACGAGTTGAGTTTTTACCAAAAAGTTCTATTTTGGTTTCATCTGACCATATGACATTCTCCCAATCCTTCTGGATCACCCGAATGCTCTCTAGCAAACTTCAAACGGGCCCGGACATGCACTGGCTTTAGCAGGGGGACACGTCTGGCATTGCAGGATTTGAGTCCCTGGCGGCGTAGTGTGTTAATGATGGTAGCCTTTGTTACTTTGGTCCCAGCTCTCTGGAGGTCATTCACTAGGTCCCCCCGTGTGGTTCTGGGATTTTTGTTCACCGTTCTTGTGATCATTTTGACCCCACAGGGTGAGATCTTGCGTGGAGCCCCAGATCGAGGGAGATTATCAGAGGTCTTGTATGTATTCCATTTCCTAATAATTGCTCCCACAGTTGATTTCTTCACACCAAGCTGATTACCTATTGCAGATTCAGACCTCCCAGCCTGGTGCAGGTCTACAATTGTGTTTCTGGTGTCCTTTGACAGCTCTTTGGTCTTGGCCATAGTGGAGTTTGGAGTGTGACTGTTTGAGGTTGTGGACAGGTGTCTTTTATACTGATAAGGAGTTCAAACAGGTGCCATTAATACAGGTAACGAGTGGAGGACAGAGGAGCCTCTTAAAGAAGAAGTTACAGGTCTGTGACAGCCAGAAATCTTGCTGGTTTGTAGGTGACCAAATACTTATTTTCCACCATAATTTGCAAATAAATTCTTAAAAAATCAGACAATGTGATTTTCTGGATTTTTTTTTTTCATTTTGTCTCTCATAGCTGAGGTTTACCTATGATGAAAATTACAGGCCTCTCTCGTCTTTTTAAGTGGGAGAACTTGCACAATTGGTGGCTGACTAAATACTTTTTTGCCCCACTGTATATGGACTTTAAAGCATTGTGAACTGAGGTTAGTGGCTATTGCAGAGAATATCTAAAAGGAGGAAGCTACATGTGAAGACTATTACTGTAGCCTTTCACAATCAGCCAATCAGCCCTCCCCCTGTCCAAGTGACGGTAACAACCAGACACAGAGAGGAAGCTACGGAGCAGATGAAGATGAATCCATGGACCCTCTTTGTGCTCCTGCGGCTAGCTGGTAAGCTGTAACCAGCACTCGAGTTGAGGGGGGATGAGGGGGGATGGCATCCCCCTTTGGAATTAAAATGATCAAAACATCCCCCTTCTGAAACAACCATCCCCCCTTCCCATCCCCTGTTATTTTATCAATTAATGTGGAAATATTACCGCTATTTCATTATAGTGGTTTCCTTTTTGCGCAAGCAGGCAGGCACGCTTGCTGCACGCCTGCCTGCTTGCGCAGACGCTGGTCGCGTGAAGCTGTCTCTGCATCTCAGACATCGCTTCCGCAGACAACTCTGTCCCCTTTTCTCTCATTCATTCCAACCCACAAGACACACACCCTGACCTTCTCAGAGCGTCTTCACCATCAACCAGTCGCTCTCATCCTCACCATGACGGTGAAAAGCTCACCTTGGAGAGAGCATGACCTCATGTGAGACCCTCCCTTAGAACCGGGCTCCCTGTTGTGACCCTGACTGTCTGCTTCCTCCAGGGCCGCTGGGGGCGGACCCTGTCTGGCACGTGGAGTACCCTGACTCCTTCTGCGTGGTGGAGGGCTCCACCGCCACCATCCCCTGCAGCTTCACCCACCCCGCGGGGCTCCGGGTGGGGCGGGTGGTCTGGTGCCCCAATCTTCAGTTCTGCCAGCGCCTCGCGGCCAACGTGTACGACAGCAAGATCGTCCGGGCCGACAGAAAGTTCCGGTACCTGGGGGACCTCGTCAGGAACTGCACCTTAAAGATAATCAAGACAGTGAAACGGGACACTGCAAGGTACCGCTTCCACTTCGAGACCAACGGCGATGGGTACACCGGACCGAAAGGAGTCATCGTCAACATCACTAGTAAGTGTTACTTCTAGTACCTTCACTAGTTAGGTTTACATCTAGTATTGTTACTAGGGTCGGTGTTACTTCTACTACTGTCCCATTATAGTCAGACTATAGGAAGAGACTAGACTTGGTTCCCATGGGGGAGGGATTAGTAGCTTCCTGTAGTCAAACTTGAGCAAGATGTCCTCACCCACCTGGGCCTCATGAGATGTTTCTGGATGTCCTGGAAGATGCTTTGGATCAAATACATTTTATGATTTCTTGTATCCACAAACTGACAGTGGTAAATAGTCAATGATCAGTGATGACCACTTCAACTGAAGGGTTTGCTTTCATTCTGTCCAGTTGTAAAGAACGTCCGTCTCACTGTGCTTTCAACAGATGGAGAGGATGTGAAGGTCAGAAGCTCCGTCACTGACAATGTGGTGAAAGAGGGCGGTCAGGTCACACTCACCTGTACCTCAGCCTGCTCCTTCCACCGATTGGACGTCCACTGGTTCAGAAATGGCCAAGCCCTTTCAGAGACAGGCCCCGCCCTCCACCTCAGCAATCTGACCAATGATGACTCAGGGAATTACACCTGCTCTCTGGACTCCAGTGGGTAGAAAACCTCTGCGCCTTGGAGTCTGGTCGTGGTGAAAGATGAAGGTGAGCCCCTCTGTGTTCACTAATGCACATGAGGGTGGTCCCTCATCTAATGTAATATAGTATATTGTAGTCTAACACTATCTAATGTAATATAGTGTATTATAGTCTAACATTATCTAATTGAATATAATTGTATCCAAAATAAAGTCATTTTATAGGGAATCTAACGTATTTTTTCTGAAATGATGTCATCTAATCTAATTCAACTGTATCCAACACATTATATAATGTAATGTCATCTCACTGTTAATAACAAAGTGATGTAAACTAATCTATTTGTATCTGAAATAAATGTGTTGTTTTACAAAAAAATACAAATCTGGCTGGCGCCTGACGGTGTCGGTGGTGTTGAAGGTGCTGTTGGCTGTGTTTCTTCTCCTCCTGGCTGGGCTGGTCTTCGCTAAAAGGTACTCGAGCACTACTAATCTGTTCGACTAGGTGTAGGGAATGGAGCTCACTGTGGAGCTCACCGGGAGAGGTGCAATTACCACTTATCATCATAGGTCGCCGAACCGAAATCTTCGAAAAATTTCCACTTTTATCTTAAAGTGGAAGATTAATGACTTGCCACCAGGTGTGTGTGTGTGATTAGCCGTTATGACATCACAAGTGGGCTTGTCCACCTAGATGTTCTCTGGATATATGAGCAACGTTTGCTACAGTCCACTGGGTAGTCTGGTAGACCCAAGAGCTCCACACACACACACACACACACACACACACACACACACCTTAACCCTGATATTCAAGAGCACCTGAACTGGAGTTCAGAGTAGAGTTGATTTTTTTTTTCACAAACTGTTTCGCGTAGACTCGCAAAAACGTAGGGTTTTAAATCTGTTTTTCAATATAATTAATTATTTGAGTATGTCACGGTTTGGTACACAGAGAGCTAGGGTGACTCAAGTGAAAAGAAAAGCAGGGTACATTTTTGAGGTATTTATTCCTCAGAAAAACAAAGTTCCAATAAAGCTCAGAAGATCCAAAAATATAAATTCAGTCCAAAAATCCCAAAAAGCAAAAAACACAAAAACTCAGTCCCAGAATCCTAAAAAGGCAAAGAACATCGACAGTACATCCAAGGGGTAATCCAAAAGGCAGGGTAAACAGACAGGCAAAGGTTGGCAACAAGATCAATCCATAAAGAGTGAACAAGTCCACAGCGTAATCCAAAAGGGGGTTCAGTGGAGACTCAACAGAGACAGAGTGCAAAGATCAGGCTTAAATAGTGTGAGACAAAATGGTTGAACAAATCACATGACTAATTAACAGGGGGCAGGTGAGTGTGCTTAACCAGAGACATAATTAGACGGAATAAACACAGAGAACAAAAAGTCAGAATTGGCGACATCTAGTGTTCTATGACAAAAGTTCGACATTGTGACAGAGTAACTGACAGAATGGCATAGAATACTATGTTGAGATCAAAGTAGACATACTTAGATGTTTAAAACAAAAACATTTTCACTGGTACACTTGTTCAGTGGCACTTAAAGCTACTGGGGAAATGATGAAGGGAATCTAAAGTTTGCTGGTCTGCCTCTGGGTGACAGATCACCCCCTGGACGTTCGCTGAACCAAACTCAAGCAGCGACTCCTCTTCCTCCTCCAGTGATGACGAGATAAGGGAACACTGACGTCATCATGTCTGTTGTCTCTCACAGACTTTTTGGTTGAGTCTTGTTCTTCTCAGTTTCTATTTCTGATTGTAACATTTCTGATGATTTCAGTGTTTCATGCATTTGAGTTTTCTTTCTTTATTTTATGTTGTTGTTTATTCTGAATATACTCAAAGTGTCTGAATAACGGTGAGGTTTGCAAAGACTGGTTCTTCTCCATTCTGGTCCGGATGATTAGGCTATGTTTAAAAAAGTGAGATACTTCTACATTTAGTTTCTTGATGGCAAGGCAGCTCAGTCTTTCATGAGCCTGTTCTTCGTCTGTTAGCTTACAGTATTTATACAATCATTTATTTCCAGTCTATGGGTCAGGAAGGCTTACAATAACATCTGTCATGTTCTTATCATCGGTGGTTGCTATGTTAAAGTGAAGCCATTTTAAATACTGATAAAGTTAATGGGATAATCATTAACTTTATCAGAGCCTCGTCCCTCTCATCGGTTCTCATTCTCCTTGACTTGTCTGCAGCATTTGACACTGTGAACCACCAGATCCTCCTCGCCATTCTTGCCGAGCTTGGCATAGCTGAATCTGCCCTTTCCTGGTTCACGTCCTACCTGATGAATCGCACTTATCAGGTAACATGATATGGCTCCTTGTCCAAACCTTGCACGCTTGATACAGGTGTCCCTCAAGGCTCGGTACTGGGGTCTCTTCTGTTCTCCCTCCACACCAGATCTCTGGGCTCTGTAATTACATCCCACGGCTTTTCCTATCACTGCTATGCTGACGACACTCAGCTATTTCTCTCCTTTCCCTCATCTGACAAAGCCCTGATTGCAACACGCATATCTGAATGTCTGGCAGAAGTCAGCACCTGGACAACTGCCCATCACCTGAGGCTTAACCTCAACAAGACTGAGCTCCTCCTAATACCAGGGAAATATTGCCCACACATGGACTTACTGGTCACTGTTGAGAACATCACTGTATCTCCTTCTCCAACTGCCAAAAACCTTGGTGTAGTGTTGGACAATCAGTTATGCTGCACCGCAGACATCACTGCGGTGGCCCGATCTGCACTTTACAACATCCGCAGGATCCGGCCCTTCCTCACAAGGGAAGCAGCTCAGCTTCTAGTCCAATCACTGGTCATCTCCCGCCTCGACTACTGCAACTCGCTCCTAGCTGGACTCCCTGCCTCTGCGATTAAACCCTTGCAGCGCATCCAGAATGCGGCAGCGCGCCTCGTGTTCAACCTACCAAAGTTCTCACATGTAACCCCCCTCTTCCGAGACCTCCACTGGCTCCCTGTAATAGCTTGCATCAGATTCAAGATGATCGTACTGGCATACAAGGCAGTCGATGGAACTGCCCCTGCCTACCTCCAAGCATTAGTAAAGCCACACACCCCAGCTCGATCCCTCCGCTCAACTACCTCAGCCGGACGTCTGGTACCGCCATCGCTAAGAGCAAGCAAAGGTCGATCAGCAAAGTCACAACTTTTCTCTGTTTTGGGACCTCGGTGGTGGAACGAGCTCCCTATCGATGTCAGGACTGCAGAGTCGCTCACCAGCTTCCGCAAAAGACTCAAAACTCACCTGTTCAGAGTTCATCTCGACTCTGCATAGAAACCAATGCACAGCCACCATTGAATGTTGTACGTCCTGGCACTTGTACAAGGTACTTAATTGTGTAGCATCTACAGTAGCTGCTATCGCTGCTTTACACGGGGAATGGGTTAGCCTACCGATTGTAATACTTGCACTTGGTTCTATGAACGTCTTTACTGTACCAACAGCGATATATTGTTTCACTTCTTATGACAAATGTACTTATTGTAACAAATGCACTTATTGTAAGTCGCTTTGGATAAAAGCGTCTGCTAAATGCCCTAAATGTAAATGTAAATAATCACCCTCACCACTGTAGAGCTAATATAAGAAAGGGGAAGTAGAATTCACTGAAAATCAGCAGGAACTATTTCTGCTGCCATGTGTGTCGAAGTCCTCTCTGCTCCGAATACTTTTAATTAAGATAGCAGAAGTCAGATAGAATTGAACGAAATACTTTTTGTGCAGCATCTGTATAAAAATACAGGTATTATAGGAATGCATAACCCAATTTAGAAATAAAACAAGCTTTTTTTTATTAGGCCTTCCAGGTAGACTATTAAACTATAAAAATTTAATTATTACCTTATTCTGAGCATACAGTGTATTTTCATTTGGATACAGCTGTTAGTTAGCCTAATGATTTCTCAATGCAAATCAAACAAGCTAATCGGCTTACTGAAATAAAACCATGACAATCTGTAGGTATAGTGAAAGGTATTTGATGATGTGGGGCTATTTTAATTCCAAAGGCTAAGGGAAATTAATCAGGATGCATACTATCCTGGATCCATGGAATAACTGGCTTATAAAAAATAAAATCTACCTGCCTCTATGGGAATTTAAAATAGGGGTGTCTATACTAACACACCCTGTATTTTAAGGGAGAACATTTATTTATTTACCATACATTATTCGTTCACAAAGCAAATTGGTGTCCTTAAAGGTTGGATTTTTCATAATTTGTTTAATTAAAGCATTAAGATCAATTTCCAAAAGATATTTTTTTATTCCTCTTTTTAGTCAACTTTAGCATGTGTGCCTAAACTTATGCCTACCACTGTATATATATATATATATATATATATATATATATACATATTGTTTTTACTATTCACTTATTTACTGCAATCCATGATATAAATCAATAAACTCAGAACATGTCAGCAGCTTGTCCGCTCTTTCCTCCGTGTTGTCCTAAAGTCTCCACCACGGTTTCCTGAGCTGCATGAGGAGGCTCCAATCGCTCAGAGAAAGGAGTACAGATGTTCTCCTCCCCACCGACGCCGGGAGGAGAACCAAACGGTTGGCTCAAACCGGCAGGAGCAATCTGACTAATCAAAGATTACAATGACAAACATGTGACGGGATCTTAATCAAACACAAACAAAGAACACACCATTGGGAAGTTTAATGTTCGATTCATTAAGAATACCTAAAGTGAAGTCACTCTGCAGGACATTTTGAGGCAGACCGGTTAGTCGAGACCAAAAACGGCGAGACTAGGCTGAGAGCAGCTGCTATTCCCACCATCCCTGTGCATCGTCCTCAAACACAGGAGGGCGCCTACACCACCATGCACCCCTGGACCTGTAACCATGGAGACCATATCCTGACCACAGCTGTGGCGTTAAATATGACACGGGTATAATAAGTATGAACTCTGAATAATTATGGACATTTTTCTTGTTTTGAAAATTATAGAATATCATTTTGATATTTAAAAAGGAAAAGTGCCATGTCTTTTACTTTCTTCAGCTCTAAAGATTGAGGAAAGAAGGGATGAGGATACGGAGAGAAGGGAAAGTGAGAGTACAGAAAGAGAGGACAGGTTTCAGTGTTCCCTATGAAGGACTTATTGTCCTTTCAAGAAGGGATAGCATTAAAAACAGCTCCCCATCTATCAGTGGAGGTCCTTGATTCAAATTACTTTGATAAGATGAAGGTTGCTACTTCTCTAAATGTATTCAGTAAGGCAACAAGTGCTGAATGACTGAATGTAGGGGTTATCATCTTTACAGTATGAATGACTGAATGCAGGGTCATCATCTATACAGTATGAATGACTGAATGTAGGGGTTATCATTTATACAGTATGAATGACTGAATGTAGGGGTTATCATCTATACAGTATGAATGACTGAATGTAGGGTTATCATCTATACAGTATGAATGACTGAATGTAGGGTTTATCATCTATACAGTATGAATGACTGAATGTAGGGTTTATCATCTATACAGTATGAATGACTGAATGTAGGGGTTATCATCTATACAGTATGAAAGACTGAATGTAGGGGTTATCATCTATACAGTATGAATGACTGAATGTAGGGTTTATCATCTATACAGTATGAATGACTGAATGTAGGGGTTATCATCTATACAGTATGAAAGACTGAATGTAGGGGTTATCATCTATACAGTATGAATGACTGAATGTAGGGTTTATCTTTTCAGATTTGACTACAGTTACGTTGGCTTCACCATCATGTTAGAGCCTTCTCGGGTGCTACAGTCAATAGAGTCGCAGCATGACATTGGTCAAGCCACACAGCCCAGCTCGATCCCTCCGCTCAACTACCTAAGCTGGACGTCTGGTACCGCCATCCTTTAGAGCAAGCAAAGGTCGATCAGCAAAGTCACAACTCTTCTCTGTTTTGACCTCAGAACCAGAGAATCAACCAATGAAGACACAAACCACAAGGCATAAATATAACTGAGCAGAGTCACTGTTGATCCTTATCACCAGAAGTCCCGCCCCTCTCTGCCCATTGGCCAACCCATGAACTCAGGCGGAGAGCGAGAGATAGTGTGAGATAAGCTCAGCAGCTCACCAACATTCATAGTTCCCTTTCTCAGAGAACATCTTGTAAACTATCGACCACACTATCTTGTTTATAGGTCAGCTTTTGAATTCACACGCTTTGTTGAGGGGTGATATCTGGGGGTCACAGAGATACAACTATAATGAAGACATTTAGTTTCAGCTAATTCTGCTCAGTTGTTGTAATTTAAACATGGTCAATGTTCATGTTACCCTGTCGTGTTGACTAATAACAGCTGATCAATAATCCAGTGTGGCATCCCGCCGCCAGACCTCGGACCGGGTGGGTCCGAGGACACGCAGTAGACGGGGGTTTACCGTCGCCACCCTCCCGCCGGCGACAGAGAGCACCACGTCTCTCCCCCCAATCAGCGCAATCGGAGACACCTGGCCGGAGGAAGGGAAAGGACCAGGAGCCGGGCTTAAAAGGCGCACCAGACCAGGCGAACCAGGAAGTGCCACGGAGAGAGTCCGCACCACGGGAGAGTGACACGGCGGGAGTCCGCACCAACGGGAGAGTGACACGGCGGGAGTCCGCACCAACGGGAGAGTGACACGGCGGGAGTCCGCACCAACGGGAGAGTGACACGGAGGGAGTAAGCACTAGAGGTGGTTCGGTCGCGAACTGATTCGTTCGAACGAACGAATCGTTAGAACGAACGATCCGAACTGGTTCTTCTCTCTCGTTCGCGTCGTTCGCGTCGGTCGTCTCGTTCGCGTCGGTCGTCTCGTTCGCGTCGTTCGTGACTCAGAATTGACTCCTCCCAGACCCACGACTCGCAGACAGTTCGTTCAGGAAGACGAGGGACCGAGGCGACTCACGGCACACACTGTTGCTTGCACTGCACCAGGAGCAGGTTATAGTTATAACTAGGCTTTACTTAGTTAGCTTCAACGATACATGAAGTAAACATACTTGGAACGTCCATGTAGGCCTACGCAGCAGCACTATGCGCAGGTGATGCCGCATGATATGCCGCAAGGCATATCATTATTAACTAACGCATTATCTCTGAGGTGAAGTAAAGCCTCAGGTGGTCCGTTACATTTTCTTGTCAAGTAGCCAGGTGTTTACATTTTAGGGTTAGGGTTTCACATTGTTCCTTTATCTCGGGTATTTTTTTAATATATAAAATTAACGATATTGACTCAACTTTCAGGATAAAGTGATTCGATTCGCCATTCGATTCACCGGAAACTCGACTGAACCAGTTCAGTCGAGTTTCCGGTAGCACTGAGTCTGACTGACTCAGCTGAGAACCATGCAATGGGTGCATTGCATGATGCGATTCACCGCTACCGGAAACGGAAACTGGACTGAACCGGAAACTGGGCTGAACGAACGAACGAACGATTCGCGAACGACTCATCTTGGCGAACTGACTGACGCGAACTGGTTCACGTAAACGAATCATTGAATCCACCTCTAGTAAGCACCAGACCGGGCGAACGGCAAGGGACACGGAGGGATTCCGCACAGCGCCGGGCAAGTGACACGGCGGGAGTGCTCGCGAGACCGGGAGAAGGGCGAAGCGACACGGAGGGATTCCGCACCACGCCGGCGATCTAGAGCAGTGTTTCTCAACCGGGGTGCCGCGGCACCCTGGGGTGCCGTGTGGCCTCCTCAGGGGTGCCGCAGAAACATGGCTGACATTGGCTAATAACATGAAATCGAAATAAATACATAATTTTGAAAACTTTCTTCTAGCTTTAACACGTAGTTAAGTAAATTGAGGCCACACATCAGAGAAAATAGTTAAAATTAATTTTCTAACGCCGAAGCCGCAATCAGTGTTTGGGACGCAGCCTGTATGACGTCTACAAATTGGTTACTTTTGTTTACAGCGCGCGATATCAGGAGCGCGCGATATCAACTCAACACAACGCCCGTTGTGTGTGTCGCGGTTATTTTAGCAATGTATAGGTTTTTGAAAAGAAAAGCTCCAGAGACTGATCCATCTGAATCTGAGCCCTCAACATCATCCTCGAGTGGCCATTCAGTGAAGGAGACCTTCAGCAAGACCAAAGAAAAGAAAAGACAGTACGATGACAGTTACCTCACTTTCGGGTTCATCTTCACCGGCGACTCGTCATGCCCTCTACCGCTGTGCCTGCTATGTGGTATGACATTGTCCAACCAGGCCATGGTACCCAGCAAGTAGCAGGTGATGTTCAAGAGTGCTAACGTCTCAAAAAATGCACTGGAGGCTAGCTACCTGGTAGCCGAAATAATAGCTAAGGCTAAAAAGCCTCACACGATCGCCGAATCAGTGATAGTGCCAGCCTGTACGGCTATTGTTAACAAAATGTTAGGGCCACAAGCAGCTGAAGAAATTGCAAAGGTGCCACTTTCGAACTCTACCATTGGAAGGCGCATTAATGACATGTCGGCAGACATTGAAGACGTGGTCTTAGAGAAAATCAGACTAAGTGGTAAATTCTCTTTACAAGTTGATGAATCAACAGACGTGAGTGGCCACGCTCAGCTTTTGGGATTTGTGAGATTTATCGATGGAGGAGAAATTCGTGATAATTTTTTATTTTGCAAGTGTTTGCCGTTCAACACAACGGGAGAGGAAATATACTGTGTAACAACAGAGTACCTTGAACAGGGAGGTCTAAGTTGGAGAAATTGTAACAGCGTTTGCACCGATGGCGCTGCTGCGATGACCGGCAATGCCAAAGGTTTCATCAGCAGGATCAGAGCGCAAAACCAACATGTTCGCACCACGCATTGTTTGCTTCACAGAGAGGCACTAGTTGCAAAGACTTTGCCAAAATAACTTTCCGATGTACTGGACGGGGCAGTGGGCATAGTTAATTTCATAAAGGCACGGCCGTTGAAGTCACGTCTTTTTTCCATCCTATGTAACGAAATGGGAGCCGAGCATCAGAGCTTGTTGTTGCACACGGCTGTCCGCTGGCTTTCACGCGGAAAGGTTTTGGACAGGCTGTACGAGTTAAGAGAAGAGCTCCGAGTGTTCCTATCAGGAGAGAATTCTGCATATGCAGAGTTAATTGCAGATGCACAATGGTGCGCTAAACTCGCATACCTGGCTGATATCTTTAAGCACCTCAATGAACTTAATTCTAAAATGCAAGGTAAAGAGGAAAATCTTCTGAGCTCCTCAGACAAATTGCGTGGCTTCAAGTCAAAACTCACTCTCTGGCGCTCTTGTGTGAAACGGGGGAACGTTGCGATGTTTCCTCTGTACAATGAACATTCAAACAGCAAAAAAAATTCCGGCCTTATATCTCAGCATCTGCAAACCCTTGACGAGAGATTTAATAAGTATTTTCCAGCGGAGACCTTTGCTGGTTTTGACTGGGTCCGTGACCCTTGGAATTCGTGCGCTCTGGAGAGCGCAGCAGACCTGCCAATGCAGGCACAGGAGCAGCTGGCAGAGATGAGAGAAGATCGTACATTACGGATGCAATTTCAAGATATGGCATTGGATACATTTTGGATATCTTTGGAAAAGGAATACCCAACATTGTCAAGTAGCGCCGTTGACATACTGTTACCCTTTGCCACGACATACTTGTGTGAACTGAGCTTTTCGACCTTAACTTGCATCAAGAACAAGTACAGAGAACGCCTGAGAGCTGTGGACCAGGAGCTACGTGTGTGTCTCTCATCCATTCCTGCAAGAATAGAGCGGTTGTGTGCTTCCTCGCAGGCCCAAGTCTCTCACTGAGTGTAAGTCACACTCCTCTGTGTGTGTGTGTGTGTGTGTGTGTGTGTGTGTGTGTGTAATTTAGGATTAAAAGTTTTGTTTGATATGTAAATAGTTAATTAAAATGTGCACTGGCCTGCTGTTATCACCTCCCTTATCTAATTTAAAACCAGTATAAATAACCATAATAAAACGATTTGTTTAATATAAAATGTGTAAAAAGTGTGTAAAAAGTGGGTGTGGGTGTGTGGATGGGTGGGTGTGTGGATGGGTGGGTGGGTGGGTGTGCGTGTTGTAGTATGCATTTGTTATGCATGTGTTATGCATATGTACATGTGTTATGCATTTGTTGGTCTTCAGAGACAGTATGTATTTGAATGTTAATCTATATTAAAAAAAAAAAAAAAGAAAGAAAGAAAGTTTGGGGTGCCTTGAGATTTTTCATTCATGTAAAGGGTACCGTGACAGACAAAAGGTTGAGAAACACTGATCTAGAGGCTCACAGAGACCCTAGCACGAGTATACAGACTATTTACTCTCGTGAAATAAACGCCGAATGCGGCTTTAACCCCTGCTTTCTGTGTAATTCGTACCGGGTATCTGACAATCGGGGAAACGGGTTGCCACACCATGTACACTGGAAATACTTCACTTGTGACCGATGTTGGCCGAGTACATTGTGGCCCATCGTGCATCCCTAACTTCTAGTCTCTAAATGTAATGAATCCTCCTGTTTATGAAGTTATCCCAGATCTAAATAAAGGCATAACGGTCGTTCACTATAATAATCGAAAATCAAACTGTACTTCAAATTCTGTTTTTAACGATCGGGTCCAAGCTGTAGATCAATCCAAAGCAAAGGGACTACTTCTATAAAACACGTTGATAATGGGACTATAGGGACGTTCTACTGGGCCAATATGAACTGAACTGCTGATGGATGTCATGTAAATGAGAGAGGTAGAAGGGGAGCTATATATGGTATTGAAAGCATTGTGAAGGGAGGTTATTGGCTATTGCAGAGAATATCTAAAAAGAGGAAGCTACATGTGAAGACTTTCTGTAGCCTTTCACAATCAGCCCCCCCTGTCCAAGTGACGGTAACAACCAGACACAGAGAGGCAGCTACGGAGAAGATGAAGATGAATCCATGGACCCTCTCTGTGCTCCTGCTGCTAGCTGGTGAGCTGTAATGCTTCTTCTGTTTACTACAGGGAACGTGTCAGTACACAAACTGGATCCAGCTGGCCTGCTGGCTCAACCTAGAGCTCTTTCTAGAGTCTAATGGGACCTCAACTGTACCACTAGACACAGACAAAGAAGGATACTTTGATCAGTTTATCGTTCCATATGCTATCATAATAATGATAGCAGTGATGATAATGATAATGCATTGTTTTCGTAATGGGCCTCACTAAAAAAGCTTTCATAACATAAAAGAAAAAAACTTGATATCTGGTAGTCTGAAGTTTGACACAATATATAATATAATTTATTATGCTTTATGATATGATATCAAATATTATATAATATGATATTGAATATTATATAATATGATATAAAACCAAACACATTTCAATATCAACGTCACACCCTGACCTTCTCAGAGCGTCTTCACCATCAACCAGTCGCTCTCATTCTCACCATGACGGTGAAAAGCTCACCTTGGAGAGAGCATGACCTCATGTGAGACCCTCCCTTAGAACCGGGCTCCCTGTTGTGACCCCGACTGTCTGCTTCCTCCAGGGCCGCTGGGGGCGGAACCTGGCTGGCACGTGGAGTACCCTGACTCCTTCTGCGTGGTGGAGGGCTCCACCGCCACCATCCCCTGCAGCTTCACCCACCCCGCGGTGAACAAATGGACCGGCGCGGTGCTCCGGGTGAACCGCGTGGTCTGGTGCCCCAATCACGAGATCTGCCGAGTCACCAAGACCAACGTGTACGACAGCAGCAACGCCCGGGCCGACAGCAGGTTCCTGTACCTGGGGGACCTCGTCAGAAACTGCACCTTGAAGATCATCAATATGTTGAAACAGGACGCTGCAACGTACCGCTTCAGCTTCAAGACCAACGCCGATGGGTACACTGGACCGAAAGGAGTCGTAGTCACTGTCACTGGAAAGTGGTACTTCTAGTACTGTTACTAGTTAGTTTTACATCTAGTACTGTTAACAGTTAGGGTTACTTCTACAAGTGTCACTAGTCAGTGTTACTTCTAGTTCTGACACTAGTTACTGTTACTTCTAGTTATGACACTCGTGTTAGCAAGGTGTCCAGTTGTAAAGAACGTCCGTCTCACTGTGTCTTCAACAGATGGAGAGGATGTGAAGGTCAGAAGCTCCGTCACTGACAATGTGGTGAAAGAGGGCGGTCAGGTCACACTCACCTGTACTTCAGCCTGCTCCTTCCACCAATTGGACGTCCACTGGTACAGAAATGGACACGTCCTATCAGAGACAGGCTCCGCCCTCCACCTCAGCTGTCTGACCAATGACGACACAGGGGATTACACCTGCTCTCTGGACTCCAGCAGACAGAAAACCTCTGCGCCTTGGAGTCTATTGGTGGTGAAAGATGAAGGTGAGCCCCTCTGTGTTCACTAATGCACATGATGGTGGTCCCTCATCTAATGTAATATAGTGTATTATAGTCTAACATTATCTAATCTAATATAGTCTAACATTATCTAATCTCATATAGTCTGTTATAGTCTGACATTATCTAATTTATTAAAGTCTAACATTATCTCATCTAATAAAATGTATTATAGTCCAACATTATCTAATCTAATATACCCTATTAGTCTAAAATTATCTAATTTTATATAGTATATTATAGTCTAAAATAAGCTAATCTAATATAGTCTATTATAGTCTGACATTATCTATTCTAATGTAGTATATTATTCTCGTACTGTCAGTAGTCAATGTTACTTCTAGTACAGTCACTAGTATTACACCTAGTACTGTCAGAAGTGTTACTTCTAGTACTAGTTAGTGTTATTTTTAGTTCTGACACTCGTGTTAGCAAGGTGTCCGGTGGTAAAGAACGTCCGTCTCACTGTGTCTTCAACAGATGGAGAGGTTGTGAAGGTCAGAAGCTCCGTCACTGGCAATGCGGTGAAAGAGGGCGGTCAGGTCACACTCACCTGTACCTCAGCCTGCTCCTTCCACCAATTGGACGTCCACTGGTACAGAAATGGCCACGTCCTATCAGAGACAGGCCCCGCCCTCCACCTCAGCAATCTGACCAATGACGACGCAGGGGATTATACCTGCTCTCTGGACTCCAGCAGAAAGAAAACCTCTGCGCCTTGGAGTCTGGTCGTGGTGAAAGATGAAGGTGAGCCCCTCTGTGTTCACTAATGCACATGAGGGTGGTCTCTCATTAGTGTGAATTCTGCAACAGCATCCAAACTCCAACATCCAATCCAAACTAGATATTGAAATCTTTATTATACTTATTCTTCTTCTGCCCCTTTTTTGGTTTTCTACTGCTTCTGCATACTTTCAGATACAGAAATCATTCAACTATCAACATGTTCATCACTTTAACGACAGTATGGCTCTTGTTTAACTTTTTTTAACTCTTTCTTCAACTTTTAAGCTTCATCTACTTTTGCTTTTTACAGTGCAAGTCAAAGCGCGGACGGCAAAGCCTTCTGCACATTCCAAGACTTCAACTATTTCAGACTTCGCAACTTGGTCAATGTTTAACTGTTCAACTTTTTTCGTACATTAAAAAAATCACACTATCATCTTCAAATTTATTTAAACAGACTTTAATTTAAACTTGTAAAGATTCAACTGTTTTAGTTTAATCCCGCTTCGTATATTTTCAGTTGGTCTTGTTCCTTTCCGCTCCAGCTCTGCTGGTGGCTATCACAGAAGCTAACCGCTTAGGACGCTGCAGAGCCCTGCAGCGTCAATATTTAACCTAGAAACACAATGTAAACCTTCAACTGTTATGGTATTTACTGTTTCATAGGCACTACAATGATTTATCGATTGGAAACATGATATTTGACAATCTGGTGTTTGTGTGGCGACCCGTTTATATGGCTGGATGCTAGGTGGTACTTACATATGCATATGTGTTCCGGTAGACTGGGTAGAACATGATAACGTAATAAACTATCTTTTTCATGTCGTGCTTTCTGCACTAAGGATGTGTTACATGAATGCTGAAACACCCCAGAGTCCAAAAGTTTGAGCCTCAACATTCTGTGATCTTATCTAATATAGTCTATTATAGTCTAGCATTATCTAATCTAAAATATTTTCATATAGTCTAACATTATGTAATCTAATGTAGTTTACTATAGTCTAACATCATCTAATGTAATATAGTCTAACACTATCTAATCTAATGTAGTCTAACATTATCTAATCTAATGTAGTCTACAATAGTCTAACATTATCAATGTAATATAGTCTAACATTATCTAATCTAATGTAGTCTACAATAGTCTAACATTATCTAATGTAATATAGTCTAACATTATCTAATCTAATGTAGTCTACAATAGTCTAACATTATCAATGTAATATAGTCTAACATTATCTAATCTAATGTAGTCTAAAATAGTCTAACATTATCTAATGTAATATAGTCTAACATTATCTAATCTTATGTAGTCTACTATAGTCTAACATTATCTAATGTAATATAGTCTAACATTATCTAATCTTATGTAGTCTACTATAGTCTAACATTATCTAATGTAATATAGTCTAACATTATCTAATCTAATGTAGTCTACAATAGTCTAACATTATCTAATGTAATATAGTCTAATATTATCTAGTCTAATGTAGTCTACAATAGTCTAACATGATCTAATGTAATATAGTCTTACACTATCTTATCTAATATAGGCTATTATAGTCTAACATTATCTTATCTAATATCTGCTATTATAGTCTAACATTATCTAATCTAATATGGTCTAACATTATCTTATCTCATATTGTCTATTATAGTCATAATCTAATGTAATATATCTACTGTGATGTCATCTATTCTAATCTAACGTGGTTGTGGATCTGAGGGGGCGTGGCCAGGCGTCAGAGCCAACAAAGGGGCGTGGCTGATTGGCTGTGACCGAGCTGTTGGGGCTGAGGTTAAAGGATCAGTGATTAATACAATGAAACCATGTTACAACCCATGTGTGTTCTGCTCGCCCCTCAGGCACTTGGTCCCAGAGCGACGGCCATCTCTACTGTCTGCCCTTCAGACCCTGACCTTCAGGCCCTGGGTCCCAGAGCGACGGCCATCTCTACTGTCTGCCCTTCAGACCCTGACCTTCAGGCCCTGGGTCCCAGAGCGACGGCCATCTCTACTGTCTGCCCTTCAGACCCTGACCTTCAGGCCCTGGGTCCCAGAGCGACGGCCATCTCTACTGTCTGCCCTTCAGACCCTGACCTTCAGGCCCTGGGTCCCAGAGCGACGGCCATCTCTACTGTCTGCCCTTCAGACCCTGACCTTCACAGGATCCAGGCAGCCCGCCAGGGAATACCATCCCTCTGCTTCTCCAGCGTCCTTCTCCTCCTAATGAGCCATTGGGAAGCACATCTGTGCCCCTAATGGTGTGATGTCATTCCAATGTATCTTCTCACTGTATCATCTCACTGTATCATCAACGATGTAAGCCTGGCAGTCTGACTGTGTACACATGAGTTCTGGGTAAATGCAGCTTCACTTTCTTTTGCTTTGCTGTTGTGGCCTGTGAGAAAATAAACATAAAATATATAGATATAATTTATTGTATGTATTTTTTTCAAATCAAAACATTTTTAAATGCATAATATTACATGGAAGTTTATTGTTTGAGCTAAACAAGACTTAAAGGTTGATTAATCCAAACATCTGTTAAAAACGAAATATGTATTTCAAGCATTTATTTAATTAACTTCCCGAACTGGTACAAGTAACCTCTACCTGGTTACCAGTACAGGTTAACCTCTATCTAGTTACCAGTAGTTTACCTCTACCTGGTTACCAGTTCAGGTTAACCTCTACCTGGTTACCAGTTCAGGTTAACCTCTACCTGGTTACCAGTACAGGTAACCTCTACCTGGTTACCAGTACAGGTTAAGCTCTACCTGGTTACCAGTAGAGGTAACCTCTACCTGGTTACCAGTACAGGTTAACCTCTACCTGGTTACCAGTACAGGTTAAGCTCTACCTGGTTACCAGTACAGGTAACCTCTACTTGGTTACCAGTACAGGTAACCTCTACCTGGTTACCAGTACAGGTTAAGCTCTACCTGGTTACCAGTACAGGTAACCTCTACCTGGTTACCAGTACAGGTTAACCTCTACCTGGTTACCAGTACAGGTAACCTCTACCTGGTTACCAGTACAGGTTAAGCTCTACCTGGTTACCAGTACAGGTAACCTCTACTTGGTACCTGACCAGGTAACCTCTACCTGGTTACCTGGTCAGGTAGCCTCAGGTGACATGCACATGATCAATAGTACATTTGATTGTAGCCTTGACCGGGTCTCTCATGTTCTGCGTATGGGTTCTGGTCGTCAGGGTAACGGGTGTAACCAGTGCTTTCTGTGTGCGGCGGTTCTGGGTCCCAATAGGCCCGGTTCTCCTCGCCGTAGAACCTGCCCTGGTCCTCGCGGAGGTCGGGACCGGGGTCTGTCTGGTCCGGCTCTGGTTCCATCAGGACTCTGGAACCCTTGAACCGGGATCGTTGAGAAACAGCCTTGTAGAGATACACGGCCAGAATGAACTGTAGAACCTGGAGAGAGAGAGAGAGAGAGAGAGAGAGAGAGAGAGAGAGAGGGAGAGAGAGAGAGAGAGAGAGAGAGAAGGAAGAAGAAGAAGAAGAAGAAGGAGAAGAAAAAACGGATACATGCAGCGTCAATTGAATTTGCATGATGTTTTGTTTTGCAGGATATCACCATGGTGAGGACGATGCCAGTTCTCAACCTAGAGAGAGAGAGAGAGAGACTTACTTTATGATTTTCACAGCATGTAATATGCATAAGTGTGTCTCTATACTTTGTGTGTGTATGTGTGTCCCTGTGTCCGGTGCCGTCCCTGTTTCAGTGTCCCTGTTGATGTCGCTGTTTTTATAAATAACATTAATTCAATTTTTTTTAAGGGCAATGTTTCCGGCCGCCTCATGATTATTCATTTCCAGCATGCTTCCTGCTTGTTCCTGAAGGATAATGATGCTGGCGTCCATGGCAACGATGGTGAGAGCATTTTCCGCCAGCCAATCCGTGATCTTCTCTTTACAGCCCTGCAGAGTCAAACACCAGGTGAACCATAGGGACACAGGACAAATCTGAACACGTACATCACATTAATGTGTACCAAATGACCTTCCTCCTGCATGACGACGTGTTGGTCGCTGTTCCTCCTGGGACGAGGTGTTTCCTCTCATAATGTAAAGGGTAAATGGACTGCATTATACAGCGCTTTTATCCAAAGCGCTTAACAATATTGCCTGACATTAACCTATTCTTACACACATTCACACACCGACGGCGGCGTCAACTACGCATGGCGACAGCCAGCTCGTCAGGAGCAGTCAGGGTGAGGCGTCTTGCTCAGGGACACCTCGGCACTCGAACACAGAACCAGCAACCTTGCGGTCACCAGCCAACCCGCTCTAGCCCCTCAGCTACTGCCGCTCATGTATGTAACGTTTGAACGTTATCATGTTCCTCTTCATACATCACGACGGGCTGGCCACCGTACCTCCTGATACGAGTCGTTTCCTACGGACGCCCCAAAGAGGGGGGGCTCCCCCCCAGGGCCAGGCGGACAGGAAGTGTTGAAGCAGGCGCAGGGAAGTACGTCCTGATTGGTCAGATTCTGGATGTAATGGTTTGTCTTCCAATCGTCCGGGCCCGTCCTACCGCAGCACTTCTCCTGTGAACACATCGCCACATCACCATGGTTACCACGCCACACATCACCACATCACCATGGTTACCAAGCCACACGTCACCACATCACCATGGTTTCCAAGCCACACGTCACCACCTCACCATGGTTACCACGCCATCCTCTCCTCGAGGCTGGGGCCCTTCTCCCATCGTTGCGAGTGGTTACCCTGAAGAGCTTCTACACATTGCTTGAAGTTACCACGATAACCGTTACCATGGCGATCTATGATGGTCCTTAGAAATGAGGTTCCCTTTTTAGATAGTATTCCAAATCCTGAGATTGAGATCCATTCATCGTCGCCATGGTTACCACTTCTTCCTTGTATCCCATCTGTCAGCACCATGGTGACTACAGCATCCTCCTGAGGTCCGTCCACCCCGTACGAGAAACATCCCCCTTTAAATCCAACGTTACCACGGTTACCCTTCTGACACCACGGTTACTCTTCTGTCACCACGGGTACCCCATCTGTCACCACGGTTACCCCATCTGTCACCACGGTTACCCCATCTGTCACCACGGTTACCCTTCTGTCACCACAGTTACCCCATCTGTCACCACGGTTACCCTTCTGACAACACGGTTACCCCATCTGTCAACACGGTTACCCTTCTGACACCACGGTTACCCTTCTGTCACCACCGTTACCCCATCTATCACCACGGTTACCCCATCTGTCACCACGGTTACCCTTCTGTCACCACGGTTACCCCATCTGACACCACGGTTACCCCATCTGTCACCACGGTTACCCATCTGTCTTTAACATCCAACCGTCACCATGGCAACATATCCGCCCCCATCTCCAGTTGCGGTGCAGCCGACCCCCTTCCTGCTGACCACGGCGTGCCCGTGGCCGCGGCCTCCCATTGGACGTCTCCATGACTACTCACGGTGCGCTGGAGCTCGTCCAGCAGTCGGTGTGAGGCGGTCAGATCCCTGCTGCCTGCGTAGCTGACGATCATCTGGTCCACAGCCTCGTCCAGAGCCCCCTCGATCTGCCCCCCCACCACATCACAGCCCCGCCTCCGATCAGCACAACGTCATCAACATGGGCTCACGTCCGCTCTGATCGCATCGGGACGTCTGACGTCCGACGAGCAAAAAAGGCAAACCAAGCATCTAGACACACATACCACAATGAAATAAAACAGCATCGCGTTTCCTATGGGAAACACTGTCGCTTCAGGGGGAAAAAAACCCCGAACTCACAATTGAAATAGACAATAAATACCTTTTTTTTACTTATTAGCAAGACCAGGCTAATAAACAGCTGGCCAAGGATAAGCACGATGAGGAACGCCATGTACTGTCAACGACAGAAGGATACGAACCAATCAAACCACAGACACAATTAAGGTAGGCTACGCTAAGCTATGCTAAGTTCGGCGAGGCTTTGATAGGCTAGGCTGGTCTATGCTAGGCTCGATTATTCTAGGCTATGCTAAAAAAGGTTAGGCTAAGTTATGATAGGCTAAGATATGCTAGGGTAAGATAGGCTAGGTTTGTCTTGGGCTCGGCTTGGGTAGGCTAAATAAACTATGTTAGGCAATGCTAAAATAGGCAAATATAGGACAGGCTAAGATAGGGTAGGCTGGTACAGTTTATGCTACGCCATACTAAGTTTAGCTCAGCCAAGCTAAGCTAGGCTAGGCTAAAGTGAAAGTGTCCCCACCAGCAGCAGCGTGAGCCTGGCCTGACAGTGAGCTGCGGCGTAGCCCAGAGCAGCGACGGCTAGCACCAGCAGGCCCACCAGGAACAGGCCCCTAGCCACCGTCTCCAGCTCATCTAACACACACGCAGGCACGCACGCACGCACGCACACACACACACACGCAGGCACGCACAAACGCACGCACACACACACACACACACGTATACACACAACGCACATACTTTTGATGAATTATGAATACAAAATCATAACGTTTTAGAGCCAAGTCCGTTTTAAAACTTAATAATAATATGAACAAAGGAGGGTTTGGTTCGAGGTGGGTTACCAGAATGGATCTCCCCGAGAAGGTTTCCAGTGTCAAAAAGGATCCACAAAGCACAGCCCAAGATGCTCGCACCCAGGATCTGGGGACAAAAATTTCCATGACGACAATCGTGATTTGTGCATCAGCTGAACTAGGCAAGCATACACTGCACAACTACATAGCAGGCGATAAGACAGAGGGTTTGTTGTTACCATGAAAATTAGATAGCACGTGTGTTCTAGCCATGACATTTAGATAGCAGGTGTGTTGTAACCATGGCGATTAGACAGCAGGTGTGTTGTAGCCATGAGGATTAGACAGCAGGTGTGTTGTAGCCATGAGGATTAGACAGCAGGTGTGTTGTAACCATGGCGATTAGACAGCAGGTGTGTTGTTACCAGGTAGAGACAGCTGCAGATGGTCAAGAGGAACTGGAACACCTGGATCTTGTGTTCCAACTTCATGATGAAGAGCTAATGGTACGGTCTCTCTGCTGGTCTCTCTGTGCCTACTGGTCTCTCTGAACTGGTACGGTCTCCCTTGTCCACCTGGGATACCAAGTGCAAAGAAAACTCAGATTAACACACAAGGATAGACAGACTTCGGTCAGGCACACATTCACAACTACAACACACTCAAATACACCCACACACAAACACACACACACACACACACATACACATAGACGCAAACGAACACACACACACACGCGCGCACACGCACAAACGGACACACAAACATACACAATACACACAGAATAGACAATACAGACATACATACACATACATACATATTTATGAACACACACACACCTGTGGTCAAACCTCCTGCTCTCTGTCGTCGCGTCTGAGCTCTTTCCTGAAGACTGGTGTCGGCACAAGGTCCACTTCCTTATGGTCTATTAATATTAACTCTCTCTCTGTCTTCTATTTCTGTACCTCTCTCCCTCCCTCTCTCTCCCTCTCTCACTCCCCTTCACCTCTCTCTCTCTTTCTCACTGTTCAACCGAACATCTTTAACCACATGGAAAGTGAGTGTTTATGTACTTGAACACTTTAAGATGACTTAACCCTTAACCAATATGGGTCAACCCTTCCTCACCTCAAAACTCTGACGACTTTCTGAGAACATCCACTGACTTTGACACTTTGTGGTTCATAGCTCATCTGTTGAACGCACACAGTTTGTTGTTCATGGCTCATCTGTTAAACACACACTTTGTTGAGATGTGATATGTAGGGTCTCTGATATATAACTACTATGAACAATTATTATCACAGCTCATTTTGTCCAATTTGGTCGTTTTTTATAGTCACACCATTGCTGATTGTATGTCATGTAAATGAGAGAGGGAGAAGTGCAGATATACAGTGGGGCAAAAAAGTATTTAGTCAGCCACCAATTGTGCAAGTTCTCCCACGTAAAAAGATTAGAGAGGCCTGTAATTTTCATCATAGGTATACCTCAGCTATGAGAGACAAAATGAAAAAATCTAGAAAATCACATTGTCTGATTTTTAAAGAATTTATTTGCAAATTATGGTGTAAAATAAGTATTTGGTCAATAACAAAAGGTCATCTCAATACTTTGTTACATGCCCTTTGTTGGCAATGACAGAGGTCAAACGTTTTCTGTAAGTCTTTACAAGGTTTTCACACACTGCTGCTGGTATTTTGGCCCATTCCTCCATGCAGATCTCCTCTAGAGCATTGATGTTTTTGGGCCTTCGCTGGGCAACACGGACTTTCAACTCCCTCCAAAGATTTTCTATGGGGTTGAGATCTGGAGACTGGCCAGGCCACTCCAGGACCTTGAAATGCTTCTTACGAAGCCACTCCTTCGTTGCCCAGGCGGTGTGTTTGGGGTCATTGTCATGCTGAAAGACCCAGCCACGTTTCATCTTCAGTGCCCTTGCTGATGGAAGGAGGTTTTCACTCAAAATCTCACGATACATGGCCCCATTCATTCTTTCCGTCACACGGATCAAATGTCCTGGTCCCTTGGCCGAAAGCATGATGTTTCCACCCCCATGCTTCACTGTAGGTATGGTGTTCTTTGGATGCAACTCAGCATTCTTTCTCCTCCAAACACGACGAGTTGAGTTTTTACCAAAAAGTTCTATTTTGGTTTCATCTGACCATATGACATTCTCCCAATCCTTCTGGATCACCCGAATGCTCTCTAGCAAACTTCAAACGGGCCCGGACATGCACTGGCTTTAGCAGGGGGACACGTCTGGCATTGCAGGATTTGAGTCCCTGGCGGCGTAGTGTGTTAATGATGGTAGCCTTTGTTACTTTGGTCCCAGCTCTCTGGAGGTCATTCACTAGGTCCCCCCGTGTGGTTCTGGGATTTTTGTTCACCGTTCTTGTGATCATTTTGACCCCACAGGGTGAGATCTTGCGTGGAGCCCCAGATCGAGGGAGATTATCAGAGGTCTTGTATGTATTCCATTTCCTAATAATTGCTCCCACAGTTGATTTCTTCACACCAAGCTGATTACCTATTGCAGATTCAGACCTCCCAGCCTGGTGCAGGTCTACAATTGTGTTTCTGGTGTCCTTTGACAGCTCTTTGGTCTTGGCCATAGTGGAGTTTGGAGTGTGACTGTTTGAGGTTGTGGACAGGTGTCTTTTATACTGATAAGGAGTTCAAACAGGTGCCATTAATACAGGTAACGAGTGGAGGACAGAGGAGCCTCTTAAAGAAGAAGTTACAGGTCTGTGACAGCCAGAAATCTTGCTGGTTTGTAGGTGACCAAATACTTATTTTCCACCATAATTTGCAAATAAATTCTTAAAAAATCAGACAATGTGATTTTCTGGATTTTTTTTTTTCATTTTGTCTCTCATAGCTGAGGTTTACCTATGATGAAAATTACAGGCCTCTCTCGTCTTTTTAAGTGGGAGAACTTGCACAATTGGTGGCTGACTAAATACTTTTTTGCCCCACTGTATATGGACTTTAAAGCATTGTGAACTGAGGTTAGTGGCTATTGCAGAGAATATCTAAAAGGAGGAAGCTACATGTGAAGACTATTACTGTAGCCTTTCACAATCAGCCAATCAGCCCTCCCCCTGTCCAAGTGACGGTAACAACCAGACACAGAGAGGAAGCTACGGAGCAGATGAAGATGAATCCATGGACCCTCTTTGTGCTCCTGCGGCTAGCTGGTAAGCTGTAACCAGCACTCGAGTTGAGGGGGGATGAGGGGGGATGGCATCCCCCTTTGGAATTAAAATGATCAAAACACCCCCCTTCTGAAACAACCATCCCCCCTTCCCATCCCCTGTTATTTTATCAATTAATGTGGAAATATTACCGCTATTTCATTATAGTGGTTTCCTTTTTGCGCAAGCAGGCAGGCACGCTTGCTGCACGCCTGCCTGCTTGCGCAGACGCTGGTCGCGTGAAGCTGTCTCTGCATCTCAGACATCGCTTCCGCAGACAACTCTGTCCCCTTTTCTCTCATTCATTCCAACCCACAAGACACACACCCTGACCTTCTCAGAGCGTCTTCACCATCAACCAGTCGCTCTCATTCTCACCATGACGGTGAAAAGCTCACCTTGGAGAGAGCATGACCTCATGTGAGACCCTCCCTTAGAACCGGGGTCCCTGTTGTGACCCCGACTGTCTGCTTCCTCCAGGGCCGCTGGGGGCGGACCCTGACTGGCACGTGGAGTACCCTGACTCCTTCTGCGTGGTGGAGGGCTCCACCGCCACCATCCCCTGCAGCTTCACCCACCCCGCGGGGCTCCGGGTGGGGCGGGTGGTCTGGTGCCCCAATCTTCAGTTCTGCCAGCGCCTCGCGGCCAACGTGTACGACAGCAAGATCGTCCGGGCCGACAGAAAGTTCCGGTACCTGGGGGACCTCGTCAGGAACTGCACCTTAAAGATAATCAAGACAGTGAAACGGGACACTGCAAGGTACCGCTTCCACTTCGAGACCAACGGCGATGGGTACACCGGACCGAAAGGAGTCATCGTCAACATCACTAGTAAGTGTTACTTCTAGTACCTTCACTAGTTAGGTTTACATCTAGTATTGTTACTAGGGTCGGTGTTACTTCTACTACTGTCCCATTATAGTCAGACTATAGGAAGAGACTAGACTTGGTTCCCATGGGGGAGGGATTAGTAGCTTCCTGTAGTCAAACTTGAGCAAGATGTCCTCACCCACCTGGGCCTCATGAGATGTTTCTGGATGTCCTGGAAGATGCTTTGGATCAAATACATTTTATGATTTCTTGTATCCACAAACTGACAGTGGTAAATAGTCAATGATCAGTGATGACCACTTCAACTGAAGGGTTTGCTTTCATTCTGTCCAGTTGTAAAGAACGTCCGTCTCACTGTGCTTTCAACAGATGGAGAGGATGTGAAGGTCAGAAGCTCCGTCACTGACAATGTGGTGAAAGAGGGCGGTCAGGTCACACTCACCTGTACCTCAGCCTGCTCCTTCCACCGATTGGACGTCCACTGGTTCAGAAATGGCCAAGCCCTTTCAGAGACAGGCCCCGCCCTCCACCTCAGCAATCTGACCAATGATGACTCAGGGAATTACACCTGCTCTCTGGACTCCAGTGGGTAGAAAACCTCTGCGCCTTGGAGTCTGGTCGTGGTGAAAGATGAAGGTGAGCCCCTCTGTGTTCACTAATGCACATGAGGGTGGTCCCTCATCTAATGTAATATAGTATATTGTAGTCTAACACTATCTAATGTAATATAGTGTATTATAGTCTAACATTATCTAATTGAATATAATTGTATCCAAAATAAAGTCATTTTATAGGGAATCTAACGTATTTTTTCTGAAATGATGTCATCTAATCTAATTCAACTGTATCCAACACATTATATAATGTAATGTCATCTCACTGTTAATAACAAAGTGATGTAAACTAATCTATTTGTATCTGAAATAAATGTGTTGTTTTACAAAAAAATACAAATCTGGCTTGCGCCTGACGGTGTCGGTGGTGTTGAAGGTGCTGTTGGCTGTGTTTCTTCTCCTCCTGGCTGGGCTGGTCTTCGCTAAAAGGTACTCGAGCACTACTAATCTGTTCGACTAGGTGTAGGGAATGGAGCTCACTGTGGAGCTCACCGGGAGAGGTGCAATTACCACTTATCATCATAGGTCGCCGAACCGAAATCTTCGAAAAATTTCCACTTTTATCTTAAAGTGGAAGATTAATGACTTGCCACCAGGTGTGTGTGTGTGATTAGCCGTTATGACATCACAAGTGGGCTTGTCCACCTAGATGTTCTCTGGATAGATGAGCAACGTTTGCTACAGTCCACTGGGTAGTCTGGTAGACCCAAAAGCTCCACACACACACACACACACACACACACACACACACACACCTTAACCCTGATATTCAAGAGCACCTGAACTGGAGTTCAGAGTAGAGTTGATTTTTTTTTTCACAAACTGTTTCGCGTAGACTCGCAAAAACGTAGGGTTTTAAATCTGTTTTTCAATATAATTAATTATTTGAGTATGTCACGGTTTGGTACACAGAGAGCTAGGGTGACTCAAGTGAAAAGAAAAGCAGGGTACATTTTTGAGGTATTTATTCCTCAGAAAAACAAAGTTCCAATAAAGCTCAGAAGATCCAAAAATATAAATTCAGTCCAAAAATCCCAAAAAGCAAAAAACACAAAAACTCAGTCCCAGAATCCTAAAAAGGCAAAGAACATCGACAGTACATCCAAGGGGTAATCCAAAAGGCAGGGTAAACAGACAGGCAAAGGTTGGCAACAAGATCAATCCATAAAGAGTGAACAAGTCCACAGCGTAATCCAAAAGGGGGTTCAGTGGAGACTCAACAGAGACAGAGTGCAAAGATCAGGCTTAAATAGTGTGAGACAAAATGGTTGAACAAATCACATGACTAATTAACAGGGGGCAGGTGAGTGTGCTTAACCAGAGACATAATTAGACGGAATAAACACAGAGAACAAAAAGTCAGAATTGGCGACATCTAGTGTTCTATGACAAAAGTTCGACATTGTGACAGAGTAACTGACAGAATGGCATAGAATACTATGTTGAGATCAAAGTAGACATACTTAGATGTTTAAAACAAAAACATTTTCACTGGTACACTTGTTCAGTGGCACTTAAAGCTACTGGGGAAATGATGAAGGGAATCTAAAGTTTGCTGGTCTGCCTCTGGGTGACAGATCACCCCCTGGACGTTCGCTGAACCAAACTCAAGCAGCGACTCCTCTTCCTCCTCCAGTGATGACGAGATAAGGGAACACTGACGTCATCATGTCTGTTGTCTCTCACAGACTTTTTGGTTGAGTCTTGTTCTTCTCAGTTTCTATTTCTGATTGTAACATTTCTGATGATTTCAGTGTTTCATGCATTTGAGTTTTCTTTCTTTATTTTATGTTGTTGTTTATTCTGAATATACTCAAAGTGTCTGAATAACGGTGAGGTTTGCAAAGACTGGTTCTTCTCCATTCTGGTCCGGATGATTAGGCTATGTTTAAAAAAGTGAGATACTTCTACATTTAGTTTCTTGATGGCAAGGCAGCTCAGTCTTTCATGAGCCTGTTCTTCGTCTGTTAGCTTACAGTATTTATACAATCATTTATTTCCAGTCTATGGGTCAGGAAGGCTTACAATAACATCTGTCATGTTCTTATCATCGGTGGTTGCTATGTTAAAGTGAAGCCATTTTAAATACTGATAAAGTTAATGGGATAATCATTAACTTTATCAGAGCCTCGTCCCTCTCATCGGTTCTCATTCTCCTTGACTTGTCTGCAGCATTTGACACTGTGAACCACCAGATCCTCCTCGCCATTCTTGCCGAGCTTGGCATAGCTGAATCTGCCCTTTCCTGGTTCACGTCCTACCTGATGAATCGCACTTATCAGGTAACATGATATGGCTCCTTGTCCAAACCTTGCACGCTTGATACAGGTGTCCCTCAAGGCTCGGTACTGGGGTCTCTTCTGTTCTCCCTCCACACCAGATCTCTGGGCTCTGTAATTACATCCCACGGCTTTTCCTATCACTGCTATGCTGACGACACTCAGCTATTTCTCTCCTTTCCCTCATCTGACAAAGCCCTGATTGCAACACGCATATCTGAATGTCTGGCAGAAGTCAGCACCTGGACAACTGCCCATCACCTGAGGCTTAACCTCAACAAGACTGAGCTCCTCCTAATACCAGGGAAATATTGCCCACACATGGACTTACTGGTCACTGTTGAGAACATCACTGTATCTCCTTCTCCAACTGCCAAAAACCTTGGTGTAGTGTTGGACAATCAGTTATGCTGCACCGCAGACATCACTGCGGTGGCCCGATCTGCACTTTACAACATCCGCAGGATCCGGCCCTTCCTCACAAGGGAAGCAGCTCAGCTTCTAGTCCAATCACTGGTCATCTCCCGCCTCGACTACTGCAACTCGCTCCTAGCTGGACTCCCTGCCTCTGCGATTAAACCCTTGCAGCGCATCCAGAATGCGGCAGCGCGCCTCGTGTTCAACCTACCAAAGTTCTCACATGTAACCCCCCTCTTCCGAGACCTCCACTGGCTCCCTGTAATAGCTTGCATCAGATTCAAGATGATCGTACTGGCATACAAGGCAGTCGATGGAACTGCCCCTGCCTACCTCCAAGCATTAGTAAAGCCACACACCCCAGCTCGATCCCTCCGCTCAACTACCTCAGCCGGACGTCTGGTACCGCCATCGCTAAGAGCAAGCAAAGGTCGATCAGCAAAGTCACAACTTTTCTCTGTTTTGGGACCTCAGTGGTGGAACGAGCTCCCTATCGATGTCAGGACTGCAGAGTCGCTCACCAGCTTCCGCAAAAGACTCAAAACTCACCTGTTCAGAGTTCATCTCGACTCTGCATAGAAACCAATGCACAGCCACCATTGAATGTTGTACGTCCTGGCACTTGTACAAGGTACTTAATTGTGTAGCATCTACAGTAGCTGCTATCGCTGCTTTACACGGGGAATGGGTTAGCCTACCGATTGTAATACTTGCACTTGGTTCTATGAACGTCTTTACTGTACCAACAGCGATATATTGTTTCACTTCTTATGACAAATGTACTTATTGTAACAAATGCACTTATTGTAAGTCGCTTTGGATAAAAGCGTCTGCTAAATGCCCTAAATGTAAATGTAAATAATCACCCTCACCACTGTAGAGCTAATATAAGAAAGGGGAAGTAGAATTCACTGAAAATCAGCAGGAACTATTTCTGCTGCCATGTGTGTCGAAGTCCTCTCTGCTCCGAATACTTTTAATTAAGATAGCAGAAGTCAGATAGAATTGAACGAAATACTTTTTGTGCAGCATCTGTATAAAAATACAGGTATTATAGGAATGCATAACCCAATTTAGAAATAAAACAAGCTTTTTTTTATTAGGCCTTCCAGGTAGACTATTAAACTATAAAAATTTAATTATTACCTTATTCTGAGCATACAGTGTATTTTCATTTGGATACAGCTGTTAGTTAGCCTAATGATTTCTCAATGCAAATCAAACAAGCTAATCGGCTTACTGAAATAAAACCATGACAATCTGTAGGTATAGTGAAAGGTATTTGATGATGTGGGGCTATTTTAATTCCAAAGGCTAAGGGAAATTAATCAGGATGCATACTATCCTGGATCCATGGAATAACTGGCTTATAAAAAATAAAATCTACCTGCCTCTATGGGAATTTAAAATAGGGGTGTCTATACTAACACACCCTGTATTTTAAGGGAGAACATTTATTTATTTACCATACATTATTCGTTCACAAAGCAAATTGGTGTCCTTAAAGGTTGGATTTTTCATAATTTGTTTAATTAAAGCATTAAGATCAATTTCCAAAAGATATTTTTTTATTCCTCTTTTTAGTCAACTTTAGCATGTGTGCCTAAACTTATGCCTACCACTGTATATATATATATATATATATATATATATATACATATTGTTTTTACTATTCACTTATTTACTGCAATCCATGATATAAATCAATAAACTCAGAACATGTCAGCAGCTTGTCCGCTCTTTCCTCCGTGTTGTCCTAAAGTCTCCACCACGGTTTCCTGAGCTGCATGAGGAGGCTCCAATCGCTCAGAGAAAGGAGTACAGATGTTCTCCTCCCCACCGACGCCGGGAGGAGAACCAAACGGTTGGCTCAAACCGGCAGGAGCAATCTGACTAATCAAAGATTACAATGACAAACATGTGACGGGATCTTAATCAAACACAAACAAAGAACACACCATTGGGAAGTTTAATGTTCGATTCATTAAGAATACCTAAAGTGAAGTCACTCTGCAGGACATTTTGAGGCAGACCGGTTAGTCGAGACCAAAAACGGCGAGACTAGGCTGAGAGCAGCTGCTATTCCCACCATCCCTGTGCATCGTCCTCAAACACAGGAGGGCGCCTACACCACCATGCACCCCTGGACCTGTAACCATGGAGACCATATCCTGACCACAGCTGTGGCGTTAAATATGACACGGGTATAATAAGTATGAACTCTGAATAATTATGGACATTTTTCTTGTTTTGAAAATTATAGAATATCATTTTGATATTTAAAAAGGAAAAGTGCCATGTCTTTTACTTTCTTCAGCTCTAAAGATTGAGGAAAGAAGGGATGAGGATACGGAGAGAAGGGAAAGTGAGAGTACAGAAAGAGAGGACAGGTTTCAGTGTTCCCTATGAAGGACTTATTGTCCTTTCAAGAAGGGATAGCATTAAAAACAGCTCCCCATCTATCAGTGGAGGTCCTTGATTCAAATTACTTTGATAAGATGAAGGTTGCTACTTCTCTAAATGTATTCAGTAAGGCAACAAGTGCTGAATGACTGAATGTAGGGGTTATCATCTTTACAGTATGAATGACTGAATGCAGGGTCATCATCTATACAGTATGAATGACTGAATGTAGGGGTTATCATCTATACAGTATGAATGACTGAATGTAGGGGTTATCATCTATACAGTATGAATGACTGAATGTAGGGTTATCATCTATACAGTATGAATGACTGAATGTAGGGTTTATCATCTATACAGTATGAATGACTGAATGTAGGGTTTATCATCTATACAGTATGAATGACTGAATGTAGGGGTTATCATCTATACAGTATGAAAGACTGAATGTAGGGGTTATCATCTATACAGTATGAATGACTGAATGTAGGGTTTATCATCTATACAGTATGAATGACTGAATGTAGGGGTTATCATCTATACAGTATGAAAGACTGAATGTAGGGGTTATCATCTATACAGTATGAATGACTGAATGTAGGGTTTATCTTTTCAGATTTGACTACAGTTACGTTGGCTTCACCATCATGTTAGAGCCTTCTCGGGTGCTACAGTCAATAGAGTCGCAGCATGACATTGGTCAAGCCACACAGCCCAGCTCGATCCCTCCGCTCAACTACCTAAGCTGGACGTCTGGTACCGCCATCCTTTAGAGCAAGCAAAGGTCGATCAGCAAAGTCACAACTCTTCTCTGTTTTGACCTCAGAACCAGAGAATCAACCAATGAAGACACAAACCACAAGGCATAAATATAACTGAGCAGAGTCACTGTTGATCCTTATCACCAGAAGTCCCGCCCCTCTCTGCCCATTGGCCAACCCATGAACTCAGGCGGAGAGCGAGAGATAGTGTGAGATAAGCTCAGCAGCTCACCAACATTCATAGTTCCCTTTCTCAGAGAACATCTTGTAAACTATCGACCACACTATCTTGTTTATAGGTCAGCTTTTGAATTCACACGCTTTGTTGAGGGGTGATATCTGGGGGTCACAGAGATACAACTATAATGAAGACATTTAGTTTCAGCTAATTCTGCTCAGTTGTTGTAATTTAAACATGGTCAATGTTCATGTTACCCTGTCGTGTTGACTAATAACAGCTGATCAATAATCCAGTGTGGCATCCCGCCGCCAGACCTCGGACCGGGTGGGTCCGAGGACACGCAGTAGACGGGGGTTTACCGTCGCCACCCTCCCGCCGGCGACAGAGAGCACCACGTCTCTCCCCCCAATCAGCGCAATCGGAGACACCTGGCCGGAGGAAGGGAAAGGACCAGGAGCCGGGCTTAAAAGGCGCACCAGACCAGGCGAACCAGGAAGTGCCACGGAGAGAGTCCGCACCACGGGAGAGTGACACGGCGGGAGTCCGCACCAACGGGAGAGTGACACGGCGGGAGTCCGCACCAACGGGAGAGTGACACGGCGGGAGTCCGCACCAACGGGAGAGTGACACGGAGGGAGTAAGCACTAGAGGTGGTTCGGTCGCGAACTGATTCGTTCGAACGAACGAATCGTTAGAACGAACGATCCGAACTGGTTCTTCTCTCTCGTTCGCGTCGTTCGCGTCGGTCGTCTCGTTCGCGTCGGTCGTCTCGTTCGCGTCGTTCGTGACTCAGAATTGACTCCTCCCAGACCCACGACTCGCAGACAGTTCGTTCAGGAAGACGAGGGACCGAGGCGACTCACGGCACACACTGTTGCTTGCACTGCACCAGGAGCAGGTTATAGTTATAACTAGGCTTTACTTAGTTAGCTTCAACGATACATGAAGTAAACATACTTGGAACGTCCATGTAGGCCTACGCAGCAGCACTATGCGCAGGTGATGCCGCATGATATGCCGCAAGGCATATCATTATTAACTAACGCATTATCTCTGAGGTGAAGTAAAGCCTCAGGTGGTCCGTTACATTTTCTTGTCAAGTAGCCAGGTGTTTACATTTTAGGGTTAGGGTTTCACATTGTTCCTTTATCTCGGGTATTTTTTTAATATATAAAATTAACGATATTGACTCAACTTTCAGGATAAAGTGATTCGATTCGCCATTCGATTCACCGGAAACTCGACTGAACCAGTTCAGTCGAGTTTCCGGTAGCACTGAGTCTGACTGACTCAGCTGAGAACCATGCAATGGGTGCATTGCATGATGCGATTCACCGCTACCGGAAACGGAAACTGGACTGAACCGGAAACTGGGCTGAACGAACGAACGAACGATTCGCGAACGACTCATCTTGGCGAACTGACTGACGCGAACTGGTTCACGTAAACGAATCATTGAATCCACCTCTAGTAAGCACCAGACCGGGCGAACGGCAAGGGACGCGGAGGGATTCCGCACAGCGCCGGGCAAGTGACACGGCGGGAGTGCTCGCGAGACCGGGAGAAGGGCGAAGCGACACGGAGGGATTCCGCACCACGCCGGCGATCTAGAGCAGTGTTTCTCAACCGGGGTGCCGCGGCACCCTGGGGTGCCGTGTGGCCTCCTCAGGGGTGCCGCAGAAACATGGCTGACATTGGCTAATAACATGAAATCGAAATAAATACATAATTTTGAAAACTTTCTTCTAGCTTTAACACGTAGTTAAGTAAATTGAGGCCACACATCAGAGAAAATAGTTAAAATTAATTTTCTAACGCCGAAGCCGCAATCAGTGTTTGGGACGCAGCCTGTATGACGTCTACAAATTGGTTACTTTTGTTTACAGCGCGCGATATCAGGAGCGCGCGATATCAACTCAACACAACGCCCGTTGTGTGTGTCGCGGTTATTTTAGCAATGTATAGGTTTTTGAAAAGAAAAGCTCCAGAGACTGATCCATCTGAATCTGAGCCCTCAACATCATCCTCGAGTGGCCATTCAGTGAAGGAGACCTTCAGCAAGACCAAAGAAAAGAAAAGACAGTACGATGACAGTTACCTCACTTTCGGGTTCATCTTCACCGGCGACTCGTCATGCCCTCTACCGCTGTGCCTGCTATGTGGTATGACATTGTCCAACCAGGCCATGGTACCCAGCAAGTAGCAGGTGATGTTCAAGAGTGCTAACGTCTCAAAAAATGCACTGGAGGCTAGCTACCTGGTAGCCGAAATAATAGCTAAGGCTAAAAAGCCTCACACGATCGCCGAATCAGTGATAGTGCCAGCCTGTACGGCTATTGTTAACAAAATGTTAGGGCCACAAGCAGCTGAAGAAATTGCAAAGGTGCCACTTTCGAACTCTACCATTGGAAGGCGCATTAATGACATGTCGGCAGACATTGAAGACGTGGTCTTAGAGAAAATCAGACTAAGTGGTAAATTCTCTTTACAAGTTGATGAATCAACAGACGTGAGTGGCCACGCTCAGCTTTTGGGATTTGTGAGATTTATCGATGGAGGAGAAATTCGTGATAATTTTTTATTTTGCAAGTGTTTGCCGTTCAACACAACGGGAGAGGAAATATACTGTGTAACAACAGAGTACCTTGAACAGGGAGGTCTAAGTTGGAGAAATTGTAACAGCGTTTGCACCGATGGCGCTGCTGCGATGACCGGCAATGCCAAAGGTTTCATCAGCAGGATCAGAGCGCAAAACCAACATGTTCGCACCACGCATTGTTTGCTTCACAGAGAGGCACTAGTTGCAAAGACTTTGCCAAAATAACTTTCCGATGTACTGGACGGGGCAGTGGGCATAGTTAATTTCATAAAGGCACGGCCGTTGAAGTCACGTCTTTTTTCCATCCTATGTAACGAAATGGGAGCCGAGCATCAGAGCTTGTTGTTGCACACGGCTGTCCGCTGGCTTTCACGCGGAAAGGTTTTGGACAGGCTGTACGAGTTAAGAGAAGAGCTCCGAGTGTTCCTATCAGGAGAGAATTCTGCATATGCAGAGTTAATTGCAGATGCACAATGGTGCGCTAAACTCGCATACCTGGCTGATATCTTTAAGCACCTCAATGAACTTAATTCTAAAATGCAAGGTAAAGAGGAAAATCTTCTGAGCTCCTCAGACAAATTGCGTGGCTTCAAGTCAAAACTCACTCTCTGGCGCTCTTGTGTGAAACGGGGGAACGTTGCGATGTTTCCTCTGTACAATGAACATTCAAACAGCAAAAAAAATTCCGGCCTTATATCTCAGCATCTGCAAACCCTTGACGAGAGATTTAATAAGTATTTTCCAGCGGAGACCTTTGCTGGTTTTGACTGGGTCCGTGACCCTTGGAATTCGTGCGCTCTGGAGAGCGCAGCAGACCTGCCAATGCAGGCACAGGAGCAGCTGGCAGAGATGAGAGAAGATCGTACATTACGGATGCAATTTCAAGATATGGCATTGGATACATTTTGGATATCTTTGGAAAAGGAATACCCAACATTGTCAAGTAGCGCCGTTGACATACTGTTACCCTTTGCCACGACATACTTGTGTGAACTGAGCTTTTCGACCTTAACTTGCATCAAGAACAAGTACAGAGAACGCCTGAGAGCTGTGGACCAGGAGCTACGTGTGTGTCTCTCATCCATTCCTGCAAGAATAGAGCGGTTGTGTGCTTCCTCGCAGGCCCAAGTCTCTCACTGAGTGTAAGTCACACTCCTCTGTGTGTGTGTGTGTGTGTGTGTGTGTGTGTGTGTGTGTGTGTGTGTGTGTGTGTGTGTGTGTGTGTGTAATTTAGGATTAAAAGTTTTGTTTGATATGTAAATAGTTAATTAAAATGTGCACTGGCCTGCTGTTATCACCTCCCTTATCTAATTTAAAACCAGTATAAATAACCATAATAAAACGATTTGTTTAATATAAAATGTGTAAAAAGTGTGTAAAAAGTGGGTGTGGGTGTGTGGATGGGTGGGTGTGTGGATGGGTGGGTGGGTGGGTGTGCGTGTTGTAGTATGCATTTGTTATGCATGTGTTATGCATATGTACATGTGTTATGCATTTGTTGGTCTTCAGAGACAGTATGTATTTGAATGTTAATCTATATTAAAAAAAAAAAAAAAAGAAAGAAAGAAAGTTTGGGGTGCCTTGAGATTTTTCATTCATGTAAAGGGTACCGTGACAGACAAAAGGTTGAGAAACACTGATCTAGAGGCTCACAGAGACCCTAGCACGAGTATACAGACTATTTACTCTCGTGAAATAAACGCCGAATGCAGCTTTAACCCCTGCTTTCTGTGTAATTCGTACCGGGTATCTGACAATCGGGGAAACGGGTTGCCACACCATGTACACTGGAAATACTTCACTTGTGACCGATGTTGGCCGAGTACATTGTGGCCCATCGTGCATCCCTAACTTCTAGTCTCTAAATGTAATGAATCCTCCTGTTTATGAAGTTATCCCAGATCTAAATAAAGGCATAACGGTCGTTCACTATAATAATCGAAAATCAAACTGTACTTCAAATTCTGTTTTTAACGATCGGGTCCAAGCTGTAGATCAATCCAAAGCAAAGGGACTACTTCTATAAAACACGTTGATAATGGGACTATAGGGACGTTCTACTGGGCCAATATGAACTGAACTGCTGATGGATGTCATGTAAATGAGAGAGGTAGAAGGGGAGCTATATATGGTATTGAAAGCATTGTGAAGGGAGGTTATTGGCTATTGCAGAGAATATCTAAAAAGAGGAAGCTACATGTGAAGACTTTCTGTAGCCTTTCACAATCAGCCCCCCCTGTCCAAGTGACGGTAACAACCAGACACAGAGAGGCAGCTACGGAGAAGATGAAGATGAATCCATGGACCCTCTCTGTGCTCCTGCTGCTAGCTGGTGAGCTGTAATGCTTCTTCTGTTTACTACAGGGAACGTGTCAGTACACAAACTGGATCCAGCTGGCCTGCTGGCTCAACCTAGAGCTCTTTCTAGAGTCTAATGGGACCTCAACTGTACCACTAGACACAGACAAAGAAGGATACTTTGATCAGTTTATCGTTCCATATGCTATCATAATAATGATAGCAGTGATGATAATGATAATGCATTGTTTTCGTAATGGGCCTCACTAAAAAAGCTTTCATAACATAAAAGAAAAAAACTTGATATCTGGTAGTCTGAAGTTTGACACAATATATAATATAATTTATTATGCTTTATGATATGATATCAAATATTATATAATATGATATTGAATATTATATAATATGATATAAAACCAAACACATTTCAATATCAACGTCACACCCTGACCTTCTCAGAGCGTCTTCACCATCAACCAGTCGCTCTCATTCTCACCATGACGGTGAAAAGCTCACCTTGGAGAGAGCATGACCTCATGTGAGACCCTCCCTTAGAACCGGGCTCCCTGTTGTGACCCCGACTGTCTGCTTCCTCCAGGGCCGCTGGGGGCGGAACCTGGCTGGCACGTGGAGTACCCTGACTCCTTCTGCGTGGTGGAGGGCTCCACCGCCACCATCCCCTGCAGCTTCACCCACCCCGCGGTGAACAAATGGACCGGCGCGGTGCTCCGGGTGAACCGCGTGGTCTGGTGCCCCAATCACGAGATCTGCCGAGTCACCAAGACCAACGTGTACGACAGCAGCAACGCCCGGGCCGACAGCAGGTTCCTGTACCTGGGGGACCTCGTCAGAAACTGCACCTTGAAGATCATCAATATGTTGAAACAGGACGCTGCAACGTACCGCTTCAGCTTCAAGACCAACGCCGATGGGTACACTGGACCGAAAGGAGTCGTAGTCACTGTCACTGGAAAGTGGTACTTCTAGTACTGTTACTAGTTAGTTTTACATCTAGTACTGTTAACAGTTAGGGTTACTTCTACAAGTGTCACTAGTCAGTGTTACTTCTAGTTCTGACACTAGTTACTGTTACTTCTAGTTATGACACTCGTGTTAGCAAGGTGTCCAGTTGTAAAGAACGTCCGTCTCACTGTGTCTTCAACAGATGGAGAGGATGTGAAGGTCAGAAGCTCCGTCACTGACAATGTGGTGAAAGAGGGCGGTCAGGTCACACTCACCTGTACTTCAAACTGCTCCTTCCACCGATTGGACGTCCACTGGTACAGAAATGGCCACGCCCTACCAGAGACAGGCCCCGCCCTCCACCTCAGCAATCTGACCAATGACGACACAGGGGATTACACCTGCTCTCTGGACTCCAGTGGGCAGAAAACCTCTGCGCCTTGGAGTCTGGTCGTGGTGGAAGATGAAGGTGAGCCCCTCTGTGTTCACTAATGCACATGAGGGTGGTCCCTCATCTAATGTAATAGTGTATTATAGTTTAACTTAATCTAATCTAATAAAGTCTATTAAAGTCTAACATTATCTAATGTAATATAGCCTATTATAGTCTAACATTATCTAATATAGTCTAACATTATCTAATGTAATATATTCTATTATAGACTAACATTATCTAATGTAATATAGCCTATTATAGTCTAGCATTACATTATATTTTAAAGTATATTATAGTCTAACATTATCTAATTGAATATTTAACAATTATTCTTCGAAGGCTCCATGAATAGTGGGGAATAGCCCCCGAGAGCGAAGGCTGAGGGGACTATTCCCCACTATTCACGGAGCCTGAGGCGAATAATGTTTTTGTTATATACTACGCGTGAACACTCAAAAAAATAAACAAGATAACCCTTTTTGCCAGGATTTCTTTGTTTTTATTAGCAGTATATTTGCTTTTTATTAGCTTGACGAGACGACCGTCACACGCTCTGAAAACAATATCCCGAGTTTGCGATCTCAATCATGGGATATTGCCCAGCATCCCGAGATAGCGAACCAATCAAATTACGCCATTTTAGGAGGTTCACGTGTAGCATATACTAAAGCCTATTATAGTCTAACATTATCTAATGTAATATAGCCTATTATAGTCTAACATTATCTAATGTAATATATTCTATTATAGTCTAACATTATCTAATATAGTCTAACATTATCTAATGTAATATAGCCTATTATAGTCTAGCATTATATTATCTTCTAAAGTATATCATAGTCTAACATTATCTGATCTAATATAGTATATTATAGTCTAAAATAATCTAATCTAATTCAGTATATTATAGTCAGAGCTTATATAATCTAATGTAGTATATTAGCCTCGTACTGTCACTAGTCAGTGTTGCTTCTCATACTGTCACTAGTCAGTGTTACTTCTAGTTCTGACACTAGTTAGTGTTACTTCTAGTTCTGACAGTCGTGTTAGCAAGGTGTCCAGTTGTACAGAACGTCCGTCTCACTGTGTCTTCAACAGATGGAGAGGATGTGAAGGTCAGAAGCTCCGTCACTGACAATGTGGTGAAAGAGGGCGGTCAGGTCACACTCACCTGTACCTCAGTCAGCTCCTTCCACCGATTGGACGTCCACTGGTACAGAAATGGCCACGCCCTACCAGAGACAGGCCCCGCCCTCCACCTCAGCAATCTGACCAATGACGACACAGGGGATTATACCTGCTCTCTGGACTCCAGTGGGCAGAAAACCTCTGCGCCTTGGACTCTGGTCGTGGTGGAAGATGAAGGTGAGCCCCTCTATGTTCACTGATGCACATGAGGGTGGTCCCTCATTAAATCTAATATAGCGTATTATAGTCTAACATTATCTAATCTAACAAAGTCTATTAAAGACTAAAATTATCTAATGTAATATAGTGTATGGTAGTCTAACTTAATCTAATCTAATAAAGTCTATTAAAATCTTAACATTATCTAATGTAATATAGCCTATTATAGTCTAACATTATCTAAAGTAATATATTCTATTATAGTCTAACATTATCTAATATAGTCTAACATTATCTAATGTAATATAGCCTATTATAGTCTAGCATTATATTATCTTTTAAAGTATATTATAGACTAACATTATCTGATTGAATATTTAACAATTATTCTCTGAAGGCTCCATGAATAGTGGGGAATAGCCCCCGAGACCGAAGGCTGAGGGGACTATTCCCCACTATTCACGGAGCCTGAGGCGCATAATGTTTTTGTTATATACTACGCGTGAACACTCAAAAAAATAAACAAGATAACCCTTTTTGCCGGGATTTCTTTGTTTTTATTAGCAGTATATTTGCTTTTTATTAGCTTGACGAGACGACCGTCACACGCTCTGAAAACAATATCCCGAGTTTGCGATCTCAATCATGGGATATTGCCCAGCATCCCGAGATAGCGAACCAATCAAATTACGCCATTTTAGGAGGTTCAAGTGTAGCATATACTAAAGCCTATTATAGTCTGACATTATCTAATGTAATATAGCCTATTATAGTCTAACATTATCTAATGTAATATATTCTATTATAGTCTAACATTATCTAATATAGTCTAACATTATCTAATGTAATATAGCCTATTATAGTCTAGCATTATATTATCTTTTAAAGTATATCATAGTCTAACATTATCTGATCTAATATAGTATATTATAGTCTAAAATAATCTAATTCAGTATATTATAGTCAGAGCTTATATAATCTAATGTAGTATATTAGCCTCGTACTGTCACTAGTCAGTGTTGCTTCTCATACTGTCACTAGTCAGTGTTACTTCTAGTTCTGACACTAGTTAGTGTTACTTCTAGTTCTGACAGTCGTGTTAGCAAGGTGTCCAGTTGTACAGAACGTCCGTCTCACTGTGTCTTCAACAGATGGAGAGGATGTGAAGGTCAGAAGCTCCGTCACTGACAATGTGGTGAAAGAGGGCGGTCAGGTCACACTCACCTGTACCTCAGTCAGCTCCTTCCACCGATTGGACGTCCACTGGTACAGAAATGGCCACGCCCTACCAGAGACAGGCCCCGCCCTCCACCTCAGCAATCTGACCAATGACGACACAGGGGATTACACCTGCTCTCTGGACTCCAGTGGGCAGAAAACCTCTGCGCCTTGGAGTCTGGTCGTGGTGGAAGATGAAGGTGAGCCCCTCTATGTTCACTGATGCACATGAGGGTGGTCCCTCATTAAATCTAATATAGCGTATTATAGTCTAACATTATCTAATCTAACAAAGTCTATTAAAGACTAAAATTATCTAATGTAATATAGTGTATGGTAGTCTAACTTAATCTAATCTAATAAAGTCTATTAAAGTCTTAACATTATCTAATGTAATATAGCCTATTATAGTCTAACATTATCTAAAGTAATATATTCTATTATAGTCTAACATTATCTAATATAGTCTAACATTATCTAATGTAATATAGCCTATTATAGTCTAGCATTATATTATCTTTTAAAGTATATTATAGTCTAACATTATCTGATTGAATATTTAACAATTATTCTCTGAAGGCTCCATGAATAGTGGGGAATAGCCCCCGAGACCGAAGGCTGAGGGGACTATTCCCCACTATTCACGGAGCCTGAGGCGAATAATGTTTTTGTTATATACTACGCGTGAACACTCAAAAAAATAAACAAGATAACCCTTTTTGCCGGGATTTCTTTGTTTTTATTAGCAGTATATTTGCTTTTTATTAGCTTGACGAGACGACCGTCACACGCTCTGAAAACAATATCCCGAGTTTGCGATCTCAATCATGGGATATTGCCCAGCATCCCGAGATAGCGAACCAATCAAATTACGCCATTTTAGGAGGTTCACGTGTAGCATATAGTAAAGCCAATTATAGTCTAACATTATCTGATCTAATATAGTATATTATAGTCTAAAATAATCTAATCTAATTCAGTATATTATAGTCAGACCTTATGTAATCTAATGTAGTATATTAGCCTCGTACTGTCACTTGTCAGTGTTGCTTCTCATACTGTCACTAGTCAGTGTTACTTCTAGTTCTGACACTAGTTAGTGTTACTTCTAGTTCTGACAGTCGTGTTAGCAAGGTGTCCAGTTGTACAGAATGTCCGTCTCACTGTGTCTTCAACAGATGGAGAGGATGTGAAGGTCAGAAGCTCCGTCACTGACAATCTGGTGAAAGAGGGCGGTCAGGTCACACTCACCTGTACCTCAGTCAGCTCCTTCCACCGATTGGACGTCCACTGGTACAGAAATGGCCACGCCCTACCAGAGACAGGCCCCGCCCTCCACCTCAGCAATCTGACCAATGACGACACAGGGTTTTACACCTGCTCTCTGGACTCCAGTGGGCAGAAAACCTCTGCGCCTTGGAGTCTGGTCGTGTTGGAAGATGAAGGTGAGCCCCTCTGTGTTCACTGATGCACATGAGGGTGGTCCCTCATTAAATCTAATATAGTGTATTATAGTCTAACATTATCTAATCTAACAAAGTCTATTAAAGACTAACATTATCTAATGTAATATAGTGTATGATAGTCTGACATTATCTAATCTAATATAGTGTATTTTAGTCTAACAAAATCTAATGTAATATAGTGTATGATCGTCTAACATTATCTAATCTAACAAAGTCTATTAAAGTCTAACATTATCTAATGTAATATAGTGTATGATAGTCTATCTTAATCTAATCTAATAAAGTCTATTAAAGACTAAAATCATCTAATGTAATGTGTAATCTAACAAAGTCTATTAAAGACTAACATTATCTAATGTAATATAGTGTATGATAGTCTGACATTATCTAATCTAATATAGTGTATTTTAGTCTAACAAAATCTAATGTAATATAGTGTATGATAGTCTAACTTAATCTAATCTAATAAAGTCTATTAAAGTCTAACATTATCTAATGTAATATAGTGTATGATAGTCTAACTCAATCTGATCTAATAAAGTCTATTAAAGTCAAACATTATCCAATGTAATATAGCCTTTTATAGTCTAACATTATCTAATATAGTCTATCATTATCTAATGTAATATAGCCTATTATAGTCTAACATTATCTAATATAGTCTAACATTATCTAATGTAATATAGCCTATTATAGTCTAACATTATCTAAAATAGTCTTAACATTATCTAATGTAATATAGCCTATTATAGTCTAACATTATCTAACATAGTCTAACATTACCTAATGTAATATAGCCCAGTCCCTCCAGAAAAATGTGGCGTTTTTTTGTAATTGTTGTGGCCAAAAAACCTTGATTATGCGGCACGTTTTCTTAAAAATTGCGATGAAATATGCGGCATATTTATGCAGTTTTATGCAATGAAAATGCGGGAACTTGTGAAAATTGCAGCTTTTCGAAGACATTCAAGTCGCGTAATTACGTCACTTCATAACGTTCCCATGGCAACAGTGGGAAATGGCTGCTCTTGTGTGAAGTAAACGCAACATTTTTCAACTTTCTGCTAAGATATATGTGACTTTGCAACGAAAATGCGGGGGATTATTAAATCATGCAAGCCCCACATATTTTTTGGGGAAATCGGCAATTTATGCAGTGAAAGTGCGGCATATTTGAAAAAATGCGGCCCCCGCATTAATATGCGGACTCTGGCTGATTATGCGTTGAATTATGCAATCACATAATCGCGTTTTTCTGGAGGGTCTGATAGCCTGTTATAGTCTAGCTGTCATGATCCACCCCTGGTTTTCCCATTCACCTGCCTGTCACCCTGATCACTCCCAATTAACCCAACCACCTTCACCTGTGTTTCCCCTATATCATTCCTTTCCTCCCAAACATTCCCTGCCAGATTGTCTCTTGTGTTTTACAGTGCTTTCCCGCGATTCGAATCCTGACCTACCACCTATCCTGCCTGCTCTCTGATCCTCGCCTGTCTGACTATCCTGCCTGCTCTCTGATCCCCGCCTGTCTGACTATCCTGCCTGCTCCTGATCCTCGCCTGTCTGACTATTCTGCCGGTTCCTGATCCCCGCCTGTCTGACTATCCTGCCTGCTCCTGACCCCCGCCTTTCTGACTATCCTGCCTGCTCCTGATCCCCACCTGTCCGACTACCCTGCCTGCTCCTGATCCCCGCCTGTCTGACTATCCTGCCTGCCGATCCTGAATCCGAATAAACGATTGACACTGTTCCACGCTCTTCACCCGTCTGTGCACTTGGGTTCAGCCAAACGCTCACGTTACACTAGCATTATATTATCTTCTAAAGTATATTATAGTCTAACATTATCTAATTGAATATTTAACAATTATTCTCTGAAGGCTCCATGAATAGTGGGGAATAGCCCCCGAGACCGAAGGCTGAGGGGACTATTCCCCACTATTCACGGAGCCTGAGGCGAATCATTTTTTTGTTATATACTACGCGTGAACACTCAAAAAAATAAACAAGATAATCCTTTAAGCAGGATTTCTTTGTTTTTATTAGCGGTACATTTGCTTTTTATTAGCGTGACGAGACGACAGTCACACGGTCTAAAAACAATATCCAGAGTTTGAGATCTCAATCATGGGATATTGCCCAATATCCCGAGATAGCGAACCAATCAACGCCATTTTAGGAGGTTCACGTGTAGCATATACTAAAGCCTATTATAGTCTAACATTATCTAATCTAATATAGTATATTATAGTCTAAAATAATATAATCTAATACAGTATATTATAGTCTGACATTATATAATCTAATGTAGTATATTAGTCTCGTACTGTCACTAGTCAGTGTTGCTTCTCGTACTGTCACTAGTCAGTGTTACTTCTAGTTCTGACACTCGTGTTAGCAAGGTGTCCAGTTGTAAAGAACGTCCGTCTCACTGCGTCTTCAACAGATGGAGAGGTTGTGAAGGTCAGAAGCTCCGTCACTGACAATGTGGTGAAAGAGGGCGGTCAGGTCACACTCACCTGTACCTCAGCCTGCTCCTTCCACTCCTTCTAGTCTCTAAATGTTACGAATCCTCCTGTTTATGAAGTTATCCCAGATCTAAATAAAGGCATAACGGTCGTTCACTATAATAATCGAAAGTCAAACTGTACTTCTAATTATGTTTTTTACGATCGGGTCCAAGCTGTAGATCAATCCAAAGCAAAGGGACTACTTCTATAAAACACGTTGATAATGGGACTATAGGGACATTCTACCGGGCCAATATGAACTGAATTGCTGATGGATGTCATGTTAGGGAACAGAACGCGGAGACCAAAGTGCTGGACACAGGGAGGCGGAGACAGGGCGAGGGCAACGGGATTTATTGACACAAGCAAGGCGGGTAGTCAAGCAGGCGGGGGGTCTGGTCCCGGGCGGGCGATTGGGTAGGCAAGGGCTCAGCGATGGACGGGGAGTCAGGCAGGCGAAGGCCCGATAACGGGTAGGCAGGCGGGCAGAAGGAGAACTAGAGAGGGGGAGAGGGGATTACTAAGGGAGCAAGGAATCGGGGTAAGACTTGAACAAGAGCTGGTAGGGCGATACTAACTTGTAGCAGTAAACGACGAACTGGCGCCGGCAGACTGGAAATGCCCGACTGAAGTAGGGTACGGTGATTAGCATATTACTGGCAGGTGCGTCGAGGGGATGAGGACCAGAAGCCACCAGCGGCCAATAGATGGGGGTGTTGGACCGCGTAGCAGGACGTAGCGTGACATGTCATGTCAATGAGAGGTCTTTGGTCTTTAAAGTATTGTGAAGGGAGGTTATTGGCTATTGCAGAGAATATCTAAAAAGAGGAAGCTACATGTGAGGACTATTACTGTAGCCTTTCACAATCAGCCAAACAGCCCCCCCCCCCCCGCCCAAGTTGCAATAATAACCAGGCACAGAGAGGAATCTTCGGAGTAGATGAAGATGAATCCATGGACCCTCTCTGTGCTCCTGCTGCTAGCTGGTAAGCTGTAATGCTTCTTCTGTTTACTACCGGGAACGTGTCAGTACACAAACTGGATCCAGCTGGCCTATTGGCTCAACCTAGAGCTCTTTCTAGAGTCTAATGGACCTCAACTCGACCAGTAAACACAGACAAAGAAGGACACTTTGATCAGTTTATCGTTCCATATGCTATCATAATAATAATAGAAGTGATGATAATGATAATGCATTGTTTTCGTAATGGGCCTCACTAAAAAAGCTTTCATAACATAAAAGAAAAAAACTTGATATCTAGTAGTCTGAAGTTTAACACGATATATAATATAATTTATTATGCTTTATGATATGATATCAAATATAATATAATATGATATAAAACCAAACACATCACAATATCAACGTCACACCCTGACCTTCTCAGAGCGTCTTCACCATCAACCAGTCGCTCTCATCCTCACCATGATGGTGAAAAGCTCACCTTGGAGAGACCATGACCTCATGTGAGACCCTCCCTTAGAACCGGGCTCCCTGTTGTGACCCCGACTGTCTGCTTCCTCCAGGGCCGCTGGGGGCGGACCCTGGCTGGCACGTGGAGTACCCTGACTCCTTCTGCGTGGTGGAGGGCTCCACCGCCACCATCCCCTGCAGCTTCACCCACCCCGCGGTGCACAAATGGACCGGCGAGGTGCTCCGGGTGAACCGCGTGGTCTGGTGCCCCAATCACGAGATCTGCCAAGTCACCAAGCCCAACGTGTACGACAGCAGCAACGCCCGGGCCGACAGCAGGTTCCTGTACCTGGGGGACCTCATCAGAAACTGCACCTTGAAGATCATCAATATGTTGAAACAGGACGCTGCAACGTACCGCTTCAGCTTCAAGACCAACGCCGATGGGTACACTGGACCGAAAGGATTCGTAGTCACTGTCACTGGAAAGTGTTACTTCTAGTACTGTTACTAGTTAATGTTACTTCTAGTACTGGAACTAGTCAGTGTGACGTCTAGTACTGTTACTAGTTACTTTTACATCTAGTACTGTTAACAGTAAGGGTTACTTCTACAAGTGTCAATAGTCAGTGTTACTTCTAGTTCTGACACTATTTAGTGTTACTTCGAGTTCTGACACTAGTTAGTGTTACTTCTAGTTATTACACTAGTTAGTGTTACTTCTAGTTCTGACACTCGTGTTAGCAAGGTGTCCGGTTGTAAACAACGTCCGTCTCACTGTGTCTTCAACAGATGGAGAGGATGTGAAGGTCAGAAGCTCCGTCACTGACAATGTGGTGAAAGAGGGCGGTCAGGTCACACTCACCTGTACCTCAGCCTGCTCCTTCCACCAATTGGACGTCCACTGGTACAGAAATGGCCACGCTCTATCAGAGACAGGCCCCGCCCTCCACCTCAGCAATCTGACCAATGACGACACAGGGGATTACACCTGCTCTCTGGACTCCAGCAGACAGAAAACCTCTGTGCCTTGGAGTCTGGTCGTGTTGGAAGATGAAGGTGAGCCCCTCTGTGTTCACTAATGCACATGAGGGTGGTCCCTCATCTAATGTAATATAGTGTATTATAGTCTGACATTATCTAATGTAATATAGTGTATTATAGTCTAACATAATCTAATCTAATAAAGTCTATTAAAGACTAACATTATCTAATGTAATATAGTGTGTGATTGTCTAACTTAATCTAATCTAATAGTAATCTAAGTATTAAAGTCTAACATTATCTAATGTAATATAGCCTATTATAGTCTAACATTATCTAATATAGTCTAACATTATCTAATGTAATATAGCCTATTATAGTCTAATATTATGTCTGCTTCCTCCAGGGCCGCTGGGGGCGGACCCTGGCTGGCACGTGGAGTACCCTGACTCCTTCTGCGTGGTGGAGGGCTCCACCGCCACCATCCCCTGCAGCTTCACCCACCCCGCGGTGCACAAATGGACCGGCGTGGTGCTCCGGGTGAACCGCGTGGTCTGGTGCCCCAATCACGAGATCTGCCAAGTCACCAAGCCCAACGTGTACGACAGCAGCAACGCCCGGGCCGACAGCAGGTTCCTGTACCTGGGGGACCCTGTCAGAAACTGCACCTTAAAGATCATCAATATGTTGAAACAGGACGCTGCAACGTACCGCTTTAGCTTCAAGACCAACGCCGATGGGTACACTGGACCGAAAGGAGTCGTAGTCACTGTCACTGGAAAGTGTTACTTCTAGTACTGTTACTAGTTAGTGTTACTTCTGGTACTGTTACTAGTTAGTTTTACATCTAGTACTGTTAATAGTTAGGGTTACTTCTACAAGTGTCACTAGTCAGTGTTGCTTCTAGTTCTGACACTAGTTAGTGTTACTTCTAGTACTGTTACTAGTTCGTTTTACATCTAGTACTTTTAACAGTAAGGGTTCATTCTACAAGTGTCACTAGTTAGTGTTACTTCTAGTTCTGACACTAGTCAGTGTTACTTCTAGTTCTGACAGTAAAGAACGTCCGTCTCACTGTGTCTTCAACAGATGGAGAGGATGTGAAGGTCAGAAGCTCCATCACTGACAATGTGGTGAAAGAGGGCGGTCAGGTCACACTCACCTGTACCTCAGCCTGCTCCTTCCACCAATTGGACATCCACTGGTACAGAAATGGCCACGCCCTATCAGAGACAGACCCCGCCCTCCACCTCAGCAATCTGACCAATGACGACACAGGGGATTACACCTGCTCTCTGGACTCCAGCGGGCAGAAAACCTCTGCGCCTTGGAGTCTGGTCGTGGTGCTAGATGAAGGTGAGCCCCTCTGTGTTCACTAATGCACATGAGGGTGGTCCCTCATCTAATGTAATATAGTGTATTATAGTCTAACATAATCTGATCTAATAACGTCTATTAAAGTCTAACATTATCTAATGTAATATAGTGTATTATAGTCTGACATTATCTAATGTAATATAGTGTATTATAGTCTAACATTATCTAATGTAATATAGTGTATGATAGTCTAACATTATCTAATCTAACAAAGTCTATTAAAGACTAACATTATCTCATGTAATATAGTGTATTATAGTCAGACATTATCTAAACTAATAAAGCCTATTATATTCCAACATTATCTAATCTAATATAGTCTATTATAGTCTAACATTATTTAACACGTTATATAATGTAATGTAATCTTACCGTTTATGACAAAGTGATCTAAACAAATCTAATGATTGCGTTCTTTTACAGAGAAAAAGAGGCATGCCAGGCACGTGACAGTGTCGGTGGTGTCGGTGCTGTTGGCTGTGATCCTTCTCCTCCTGGCTGGGCTGGTCTTCGCTAAAAGGTACTTAAATCAACTCTGAGAAGAGGTCAAAATAGGACGTTGAAGATGATTTGTGAGATATTTTTGGAAAGGTGAAAGTATTTGTCTCTGAGATTTGCTTGATATAAATGTCTGTTCAACTTGGGGGAGGGAACGCAGCTCACTGTGGAGCTCACCGGGAGGGATTGCAATTACCACTTATCACCATAGGGGCCGCCAAAGGGAACAGAACGTAAATCTTCGAAATGTCCACTTTAATCTTGATGCTGATAATGAAGATGATAATATTTGAAAGGCATTATTACCCTTGAGAGGAAACTCATAGTAATCCACAGAATCCAACCGAATTCTCTAAATGTATCTAAATATCTATCTGGCATTTGTGATGTCTTATTTTATTATTAAATAGGAGACATGCACAAACGAAGGCAGTAGAGGAATTCGACAACAGGTGAGTACCTCCTGTCAACTAAAAGTGTGTGTGTGTGTGTGTGTTCCAGGGATGGAAATTAACACCCGCCACACGCCATTAGCGGGTGGATTTGTATGGTGGCGGGTGAATTGTGTCACTTCACCCGCCACTGTGTCGGGTAATACTTTCCAGTCAGGTCCGTTCAAATTTGCATATTTAATACATTCGTCATACGGCGCTGCACAGTTCCACAACCATCACTGTCAACATCCGGCCCCCTTCTTCTTCTACGCCTCTTTTGCTGAACTGCGACTGTCAACATCCGGGATAATACACCGGTAACCATAGAGATAATATGCCGGTATCAACATTCGGTATAGTATGCTAGGCTAATTATTGACATATAAAGAAAGAGCTACTAGAGAAAGCAATGTTGCGTTTCCTCACCGGAGGAAAGAGAACAGCTGAGGAGAGTGTAGGCCAGGTACAGGTGGCGGATGATAGTACGGTTGTCACCCCCAAAAAGAAGCGTTGTTTTAATGAGGGATGGCGAACATCGGACAGTGGGCAACACCGTGACCGGCTGGTGTTGGACGGGACGAGCCAGACAATGTTATGTGCTCTCTGTCATAAACATGCTTCGGATGGCCACAGGTCCAATAGTTTTGTGAGTGGGACACAAAACCTAAAATTGGAAGCCGTGAAGGACCACGAGTCCTCAAAAAGTCACCTTCACGTTTTGAAAATTGCCAAGGGAAAATCAGCACCCGAAACCACGACAGCGATGAGGACGCTCAATAGCCCATAGAATTTCGAAATTGGCTCTACTATTTCGAAATGCACACGCAATTTCCAAAAAGGGAAGGCCATTTCAAGACTTTGAATGGCACTGCACGTAAGTTAATTTTTTATTTTCTATTAGGCCTAATGCAATAGTTTGTTGCTGTCGAAAAACTAGCATGTTGGGTAACCTTAGAGCTCTGCTCACTTGTTTGGCAAACAGCTGCTTTCTGTCAGTCTGGTCAAAACAGATGTCAAGTGTGTGTGCTAAGAGGTAGGGCTGTCCCGAATACCATTTTAGAGGCTTAGAATACTCGTTGGATATTCCGAGCGAGTATTCCAATACTCGTTCAAAAACAACATTAATAATTGAACAGTAAAAAAGTCTGAGTTCCTTACTTTGCTGTTCCGTTCCAAATCAGCTGTCATCTGTGCCATCGTAGCCCTTACAGGAGCTTATCAATTCATCCCGTAACATGCATATAAATCCATACAAAGATCCAATTTTTAGTCGTTTGCCTCCATATTAAATCCATCATTGACCGGGTATTCCTTTGACAAAAGCCAGTCTGTGAATGCGCAATAGTAGGGCTGCATAGCGAACGTACACAAACAGATACGCTAACGAGTTCCTATATATATATATATATATATATATATATATATATATATATATAATTTAATGTATTCTGACGTTTTTCAATGTGTCTTGCACTTATTAAGTCATTGTTTCTTGTTCTTGTTTCTTCATGGCCTGTTTTCAAATGTTTAATTTTGAATGCATAGGCAGAGTATGAGTCTTCCTATACCGAGAGGATACATCTGTTGCATTATAGGGGCAGATTTCATTATACATCTGGTTGAATTGAAGAAATTAAAAGGCCAGTGCACTGAAAAAACAAATGTTCCTATTGACTTATGATGGTGTAGCCATGCATGTTGTTTTATTGTTTTTTATTGAAAATATTTTGTATAGATGAATTATCCACAAACTTGTCATCTTAACACCTTTGAAATAAACATGACTTAACATGGCAGATACCTGTGTATTGTTTATCATATGCGGTAAGAGTGTAACATTTTCAACTCAGTTCCTTGGTAGCACCTACTTAGAGTAAAAATCACTTCTGATGAAAAAATGATGTGTATGAAAAACACTTTTCTTATCTATTGCTACTATTATATTGTTTAAAATGTCTGCATATATTTAAAAAATATATAGCGTATAAAAAGTGGCTGGTAAAAAAGATGAGTGGCTGATAGATTTTTAAATCTACCTGCCACAGTGGCTGTTGGGCAAAAAAGTTAATTTCCATCTCTGGTGCGTGCGTGCGTGTGTGCGTGCGTGTGTGCGTGCGTGTGTGCGTGTGTGCGTGCGTGTGTGCGTGCGTGCGGCTGGGTTAATGAATTGACGCACTTGTTTGTGTGAGTTTGTCTGTCTGACCACCTGTCTGTCTAGGAGGTGGACTGTAAACAGGAAGCGGTGGGAGCTTCAGAGGAAGTCAGCTATTCAACTGTCCACTTCAAACGCAATTCAAACGCAAATGACTTGATTGTATCAAATCTGCCAAAGAGCTTTTAGCGTGTGGGTAGTAAAGTGTTTTTATACACCCTGTTTAGCTCAAGTTTGATCACTATGAGACTTTAAATAAATCATGACATGAGTTGTTTTGAGTTCTAGTAGGAGAGGAAGGTGTTATCCCCATGGTTATGACCCAAGGCAGCTATTTTTAAACAAGGACAGATCTTAGCTTAAGAGTGTGATAGGATGCAACCAGCAACATAAACCACCTCCCAAACAAAGCTCTGCACATCAACACACACACACACACACACACACACCTTCACCCTGGCATTCAAGAGCACCTGAACTGGAATTCAGGGGAGAGTTGATTTTTAACAAACTGTTAAAAACTGCAGATTTAAAACGTAAGGTTTTAAATCTGTTTTGCAAAATAAGTTTATTATTTCAGTGACTGACAGAATGGCATACATGACTATGTTGAGATCAAAGTAGACATACTAAGATGTTTAAAACAGAAACAGGTTCACTAGCTCAGTGGCACTTTAAGCTACTAGTGAAAGGATGAAGGGAATCTGAGGTTTGCTGGTCTGCTTCTGGGTGACAGGTCAGCCCCTGGACCGGAACATGAGATCGTCTACAGCGAGGTCGTTCACTGAACCAAACTCAAGCAGCGACTCCTCTTCCTCCTCCAGTGATGAGATAAGGGAACACTGACGACATCATGTCTGTTGTCTCTCGCAGAATTATTGGTTGAGTCTTGTTCTTTTCAGTTTCTATTTCTGCTTGTAACATTTCTGATGATTTCAGTGTTTTTATGCATTTGAGTTTTCTTTCTTTATTGTATGATGTTGTTTATTCTGAATATAGTCAAGGTTGTCTGAATAACGCTGAGGTTTGTAAAGACTGGTTCTTCTCCATTCTGGTCCTGATGACTAGGTTACGTTTAAAAAAAATACTTCTCAATTTAGTTTCCTGATGGAATGGCCGCTCAGTCTTTCATGAGCCTGTTCTTCTGTTAACTTACAGTATTTATGCATTCATATCTTTACAGTCCATGGGTCATATAGGCTTACAATAAGATCTGTCATGTTCTTATCATCGGTGGTTGCTGTGTTAAAGTGAAGCCATTTTACATACTGATAAAGTTAAGGGGGGGCAGATAATCACCCTCACCACTGTGGAGCTAATATAAGAAGGGGGGAGTATAATTCACTGAAACTCAGCAGGAACTTTGTCTGCTGCCATGTGTGTCGAAGTCCTCTCTGCTCCGAATACTATTATTAAGATAGCAGAAGTCATATAGAATTGAACGAAAGTCTTTTTGTGAAGCATCTGTATAAAAATACAGGTATTATTGTTATGCATAACCCAATTTAGACATAGAAAAATCTTTTTGGGCACTGTAATAGACCTTTCAAGTAGGCTATTAAACTATAAAAGTTTAATTATTACCTTATTCTAAGCATACAGTGTATTTTAATTTGGATACAACTGTTAGTTAGCCTAATGATTTCTCAATGCAAATCAAACCAGCTAATAGGCTTACTGAAATAAAACCATGCCAATCTCTAGGTTTTAGCAGTTCTCTCTCTCTCTCAAAATCAACATTGAACAACAATGTTGTATTAAGCTTACAAACATTCAGTTGTAGTGAGTGTTACATAATTCACCTACAGTATTTTGTTATGTGTTGTTCTTTACACTGTGTTAGGCATGTCTTTTACTGTCTCGGTGTTTCAGGGATCGCTGTCCCTTTAAGGATTACGAGCTTCTCATGACGCGGAGCCCGATGCGGCATATGTTCTCTTGCAGCACGTTTTGATTCCTGTTTTTCAAAAACTAAATAAATGAGTCACACAACTGTGTGCTCAACGTGCGAAATTGTATCCTTCATTTAATGCAATTTCCACACAGTAAACATTTACTGACTTAAGAATACGAAAATGCAATGCCCGTTTATCTCTAGAAAGGTTATCAAAGTGCATTGTAAAGTCGAAAATATCTTAAAAAGACAGAACCCCGACCAGGGGCGATTCTAGGTTCTGACTTTTGGGGGGGGCTTAGCCCCCAGGAAGCCAAAGGGGAATATGAAGTATATAAAGGGGGGGGGCATTTTATTCTGCTGCATTTTAGGGTGACCTGGTGGAGATCCTTTTGTAACAGTTTAACTTCAGTTAGACTCATAATACCAATGAATATTTAATCCCAGAGGAAAGGATTAAACACATTTTGGCTACTATTAAAGAAGAAATAAATTGTATATAATATTTTTATGTAATTAATAGACAACACTGTTGTAAATGTAGAATTATATCATCCATGATTTTTCTTTTGTCCTGTCCAAGATTCTTTGACCTCTATTTCTTAGTTTCTATGCTGTTGCATGTCTAAGCCAATAGATGAAAGTGTGAGCTAAATAATGCAGTTCTGAACCACTAAAGTGATGAAAGGAAAAAAGACTGTTTAGATGAAGGAATAATCAAATGGATGTGAACCTTTTTTTTGTATTTACACAGAAACATATTGGTTTTAAAAGTAGGCCTAAACTATACATGGTAAATATGGAAAATGTGACGAAAAAGTAAAATGCAAACTTTGAGAACAAATATTGTTTTATTGATATCTGAATATTGTATCAACATATATTTTCATTAAATTTCAACGAGTAGGCCTACAACATATACTAGATTAATACTATGAGAAACAGACCACTATTTCTGGAGCACTAAACTATGTCGCCTCACTTTCAGGGACCCATACATTTTTATAAAACTTGTGATGCAAAAAAATCAACAAGTACAACATGTACTAGACTAATACAATGAGTCTCATAGTGTTAGTCTAGAACATGTTGTACTAGTTGATCAGCTCACGTTATGGCAATGAAATCGCCCTCAGCTGATAAAATACTGCCAGCGTTTTTTAAAACTGAAAAGTAGCACCCTTGTCAACATTTTCTGCTCCTTGCGCCTTATCATGCTTATCATGCTATGCACCATTACAAGGCTCTGCCGACTAAAACATGAAGCAACTCAAGAAGAGGCATGGATAGAATCGCCCTTTGGTCAACTGTCATTTAATAGACATCTGACGAGGTTTTAAAATGAATTATTACCTGGTCATGTTATATCACAGCTGAAAATCGTGGATTTTCTGATAAAGACTAACTAGCCTCTTTGACAGACGAAACAGCAGAAACTATGTTAGGTGCGCTCGTGCTGCACTTTTGGTTTTGTCAAACAGGAGACGCCCACCCACCAATCAGATGTAAGAGATTCCTGCAGGAAGGTTGCGCTCGATTTCACTAACCCATTTGAGCCTGTTTATTAGTGTACAGCATCCATCCCCTCATTATTTGTGTAAAAAAAAACGGTAGAATATTAGATTTGAGGACGAAACGATAGGGTGGGCTAAGGCAACATTTGCAACATGGGCTTACAAATTATAATTACATGTGTCCCAACTTAACACACTGCTTTCAGAAACTCATTCAAAAACATAATCAGACTTTAAGAAATGTAAAGAACAGACATTATATGAGAATGTTGGAGACATCCACATCAGTATCTTTAAGACATGTGCAGCTTTCCAAAAACCATGTAAAGGCCATGCATACAGGCCACTTGCAACAATATTTTATATATCTTCTTCTCTATAACTTACAACATAGGTTTTGTCAAGAATTGCTCCTGAGGCGTTTATCGTGGAAAGGCTTTTACTTCGAACTCGTTGCGGTACATACATCCAGTGTATCTGGTGGCATTCCTATCACTGCTGTCTTAACGTATATGCCACAGTATATGCGCAGGCACATTTCAATTACCGTACATGACAGGTTTAAAACTATTAATTGATCCCATTTCAGAACACTGCTTTCAGTAATTACTTTAAACAAATTTGCACTGGGAGGAAATGCCCAGAACAGAATAAAGTGCAAAATATATCTGAAGTAATGATTATGCTGCCCCATTGTATCGGTAAAAAAAATTAATAATACTAAAATGTAAAAAAAAAAAAAAAAGAGTGCCAATGATTACACTGCCACGTGCACTCGTGCCTAGTGTTGCCGACCCCTGACCGATACAAACCACCTCTGGAGTCGTTTGGGTGGGGATCACGTTGCCTGATATCCTTGCGTTGTGACTGTGGTGACGTGGTGCACGGCTACGCCTGCCTCTCCATCAGAAAGACAGTGGAGGTCACACACACACTGACACACGCTGACACACACTGACACACACACTGACACACGCTGTGACCCATACCATGACCCCCTAACGCACCATACACTATGACATTCTCTCACACACACACACACACACACACACACACACACACACACAGTAAAGTATTTACAGAACTTTAGTAATATAATAATCAATACAGACGGTGGAAAATTGTTCTTATTTGGTTTGGTTTTATATTAAGTTAAATTTATTAGTCAAATGATCTCAACTCTCCTCGTATATTGGCCTTACATTTACCTTTAGGGGATATAGCTGACGCTTTTTTGTCAGAAGAAAGGGAAACAAAACAATATATCGACTATACAGTGGGGCAAAAAAGTATTTAGTCAGCCACCAATTGTGCAAGTTCTCCCACTTAAAAAGACGAGAGAGGGCTGTCAATTTCATCATAGGTAAACCTCAGCTATGAGAGACAAAATGAAAAAAAAAAATCCAGAAAATCACATTGTCAGATTTTTTAAGAATTTATTTGCAAATTATGGTGGAAAATAAGTATTTGGTCACCTACAAACCAGCAAGATTTCTGGCTGTCACAGACCTGTAACTTCTTCTTTAAGAGGCTCCTCTGTCCTCCACTCATTTCCTGTATTAATGGCACCTGTTTGAACTCCTTATCAGTATAAAAGACACCTGTCCACAACCTCAAACAGTCACACTCCAAACTCCACTATGGCCAAGACCAAAGAGCTGTCAAAGGACACCAGAAACACAATTGTAGACCTGCACCAGGCTGGGAAGTCTGAATCTGCAATAGGTAAGCAGCTTGGTGTGAAGAAATCAACTGTGGGAGCAATTATTAGGAAATGGAATACATACAAGACCACTGATAATCTCCCTCGATCTGGGGCTCCACACAAGATCTCACCCTGTGGGGTCAAAATGATCACAAGAACGGTGAACAAAAATCCCAGAACCACACGGGGGGACCAAGTGAATGACCTCCAGAGAGCTGGTACCAAAGTAACAAAGGCTACCATCACTAACACACTACGCCGCCAGGGACTCAAATCCTGCAGTGCCAGACGTGTCCCCCTGCTAAAGCCAGTGCATGTCCGGGCCCGTTTGGAGTTTGCTAGAGAGCATTTGGATGATCCAGAACAGGATTGGGAGAATGTCATATGGTCAGATGAAACCAAAATATAACTTTTTGGTAAAAACTCAACTCGTCGTGTTTGGAGGAGAAAGAATGCTGAGTTGCATCCAAAGAACACCATACCTACAGTGAAGCATGGGGGTGGAAACATCATGCTTTGGGGCTGTTTTTCTGCCAAGGGACCAGGACGTCTGATCCGTGTGACGGAAAGAATGAATGGGGCCATGTATCGTGAGATTTTGAGTGAAAACCTCCTTCCATCAGCAAGGGCACTGAAGATGAAACGTGGCTGGGTCTTTCAGCATGACAATGACCCCAAACACACCGCCCGGGCAACGAAGGAGTGGCTTCGTAAGAAGCATTTCAAGGTCCTGGAGTGGCCTAGCCAGTCTCCTGATCTCAACCCCATAGAAAATCTTTGGAGGGAGTTGAAAGTCCGTGTTGCCCAGCGAAGGCCCAAAAACATCAATGCTCTAGAGGAGATCTGCATGGAGGAATGGGCCAAAATACCAGCAGCAGTGTGTGAAAACCTTGTAAAGACTTACAGAAAACGTTTGACCTCTGTCATTGCCAACAAAGGGCATGTAACAAAGTATTGAGATGACCTTTTGTTATTGACCAAATACTTATTTTCCACCATAATTTGCAAATAAATTCTTTAAAAATCAGACAATGTGATTTTCTAGATTTTTAGGTTTACCTATGATGAAATTACAGGCCTCTCTCATCTTTTTAAGTGGGAGAACTTGCACAATTGGTGGCTGACTAAATACTTTTTTGCCCCACTGTATATCTCAATATACCCCAACACTGTTCCTCATAAGCCCCCCCCTTCCTGCTCCCCCCCACCCCTCCCTCTCCTGCTTCCTCCCCAGTTCTGGGTTTCTGGACCGGTCCTTCCTGTGTTTGGTTCTGTAGCGTGTTCTAACCGTCACCCTAGGCCTATCAGAGCCCTGACCCAGGCCTTCAGCCCCGCCCAGCTCCTCCTCTTCCTCATCCAGGGTGTTGAGGTGAAGGGTGTTGAGGTGCTCCATGCTGGCCCTCAGCTGGGCCTCAGCCCCGCCCAGCTCCTCCTCTTCCTCATCCAGGGTGTTGAGGTGAAGGGTGTTGAGGTGCTCCATGCTGGCCCTCAGCTGGGCCTCAGCCCCGCCCAGCTCCTCCTCTTCCTCATCCAGGGTGTTGAGGTGAAGGCGCTCCATGCTGGCCCTCAGCTGGGCCTCAGGCCCCCCAGCTCTCCTGTTGGCCCCGGGGTCTGTCTGGGTCACTGCTCCCAGGAGCCTCCTGTACAGTCTCCTGAACTGGGGGCTGTGAAGTATCTCCTCTGGCCTCCTCTCCTGGAGCTGCTTCTGCCGCCGGTGCACCAGCCTGCCCTGGTACAACCCGGACCAACCCGTCTGGGATTAATGAAGCACTGCCTTATCTTAAAACTACATTCTCAACTTTTTCTGTCACAAATCTGTGTCTTTAACAATTACTCATTTTATCACTAAAATATCGTTAAAATATCCCAATCTCGGTACGTTACTTTTAATTATTTTTATGTATTACTGTCTCCACAGGAGCTTTTGAAATGGTGTAACTATGGTAACAGTAATGGCTATGCAATGGTGAAACTATGGAAACAGAACATGGGCTGCCTAGGTGATTGTGTACTGGCTAGGCAATGGTGTTACTATGGAAACAGTACTGACTAGGTGACGTGTGTTACTATGGTAACAGTACAAGATGGGTGATGGTGTTAATATGGAAACAGTACTAGCTAGGTGATGGTGTTACTATAGAAACAGTACTGTCTGGGTGATGGTGTTGCTATGGAAACAGTGCTGACTGGTTGATGGTGTTGCTATGGAAACAGTACTGTCTGGGTGTCTCACCAGGCGAAGTGGGGTTCAGGGAGGGGCTTGCAGAGCAGCAGGTTGAGCTGGGAGGCGTCATTCAGGCAGGCCTGCCATTGGTTGAAGCTGTGAGCCACGACACCAACAAGAGGCCGAAAGATCCTGTTGGAATACCCCTGCCAGCCTTCACACACACACACACACACACACACAAACACACACACACACACACACAAACGGGCACATTCTTCTTGGGCCATGACCATCAGCAGAGCTTTGAGGAGCGTCGGCTCAGGGCTGGCCCTCCTCAGCCAGTAGCAGGTCACAGCCACTGGGAGGCGCAGGTGAGCCGGAACTCCCTCCAGCGTCTCTTCCTCCACGCCCAGCGTCTCCAGACACACCCGCAGCCTCACAGCGCTGGAAGTGGGAACAAACCACACCAAGAACACCACTTTTAGATGGTTTAGCTCAGATCACTCCTTCTATAGGATCAACACATGCTGTTTATTAAATGCAGATGATTTATAAGACTTGCAGCATGCATACACCTACTACCCTCCCACTTTGAGAATTGAATTGGTCTCAATGTGGAAAACAGTCAACCAGGTTAAGATATGGCTCTTTAAAGGTCCCATGGCATGCTACTTCATGAATTATTTCATGTAGGTGTTAGGGGTCCCCTTATACAGTACTTGAAGACGTTCAAGAAATTCAGCCTTGGTGCAGAATTACAGCCACTACGAGCCAGTCCGACAATGCTTTCCATAAACGTGCCGATTTTTAGAGAGGGTCAAGGTGGAGGGTGGGGGTGTGACCCAACGGTACCATGCGCTCGTGTTTACAGTGGATGTACCGCAATGGCTCAGATCATAATATCATTCGGAGGCGCACACAGCTTTTGGCCGTGTTCTGTAAATATTCTAGAAGACTCCGGGTGCTCCGGCGGGAGTCCTTGAGCTCTAAATCTAAATAATATTGTATCTTACATAGATATCTGTGTAATATAATACATATTATCACGGCCAAAAGCTGTGTGCGCCTCCAGACGATATTATGAATCTCAAACAACTGCGTCGGGTTCTCCGGTGTCTCTGGTTCTTCCACATCAATCTGAAGTAGACTGAACCGCGACATGGAGGAGAAAGGGGATGTTGCCCACGATTGTTGACAGCGAATGTCTCCCGCCAGAGCCCCACTGCCCGCTGTCGAGGGGCCACCGCATCGGCGGCGGGTGGTGCCTCACGGCGGTGGTGCCTCACGGCGGTGGTGCCTCACGGCGGTGGTGCCTCGTGGCGGTGGTGCCTCACGGCGGTGGTGCCTCACGGCGGTGGTGCCTCACGGCGGTGGTGCCTCACGGCGGTGGTGCCTCACGGCGGCGGTGCTTCGGCAGCGGGCAGCGGGGCTCTGGCGGGAGACAATCGCGGGCAACAATCCCTTTCTCTTCCATGTCGTGGTCCATGTATCTCAGGGAATCAAAGCCAAAGTTCCTTTCCCTCCCAATTCCTTCTCAACCATGGCTGCGATAACCCCAACTACAGTCTCGTTATACCAGAGACGTCAGATAACCCGACATGTTATGTGCCATAATCCCAACAGCTGAACGGTTATCTGAATAACAAAGTGTACAACACTTGTGTTAAAGGGTGTGCATTCATTCACACACACGTGGCGCTCGCACGGTCGTAGCTCATTGTCTCATTGGTGGGCCAAATTCTCTGGGCGGGCTGAGAAGTGAAAGGGGAGGTAGCAAGCCCCTGTATGACGACATATGGGGAAATTCCAGATCGGTGCGTCTGAGCTTTGTCTTATCAAAGGCAGAGCAGGATACCTACTGCTCGTTTTACACCTAACACCATTTCTAGCTACTGGGGGACCATAGGCAGGCTACGTGAACTCATATCAATGTTAGAAAACCTCATGAAGTGAATTATGTCATTTTGATGCCGTGGGACCATTAATAAGGTTGTTAATGGTGAAGTGCCAAGAATCTCAGGGGGTGTTTCAACTGACTCTGGGATACACATCAACAGACGGAGGGCCGATTTTGGTGGAAAAAGTTGTCTCGAGAGATCAAACATATCAATTGAAAAACGTAATGCAATTAGATGGAAATCCACCCTGAAAAAATGTAACAGTCAATTAAACCTAACTATCATGAAGTATTCATTGAATTTGGATTGTTCTTTTAAAGTTGCTGCTGACATGTAAGCCTTCTTCTTACTAGGTGCTGCTGCTATAATCAATCTAATATCAATCTGTTATCCATCTTTGGTCGATCTCTTTATCTATTATCCACCTATCAGCCAGCTGAATAAGTCTGAAGGCCTACCTGGTTCAGAGAGTCCAGCCTCAGAGTCTTAGCAGCTCCGTGGATCAGCGGTTGCACCTTGACACTCGCAGGCTTCGTACCTCCCCCGTCCACCTCCTCCACCTCACCCCACCTCTGTCCCAGCAGCAGCCCGTACCACACCTTCCGGATGGGCCGTGAGGTGAGGTTGGAGCTCTGCAGCTCGCTGCGCTCCACCTGGGTTGGCAATATCTTCCTCTTGTGCACCAACAGGTCCAGAATGTCAGCCCCCAGCTCTCCTCTGGCCAGGGGCGTGCGGACCCAGTCGGGGACGCAGATTAACATCTCAGCAGGCAGCGAGGGAACGGTTCCCTCACTGAAGAACCCCCGCAGAGAGGAGCTGAGGAGGCGGTACTCCAGCGTGGACTTCTGCAGCTTTGTCTGTCGTGGTAGATCACTTTACAATTGACATCTTAGAAATACATTTGAGATGTTGAAATGTTTTTAGGCATGATATATCATTAAATAGTGAAAGACCTTCCCCATTCAATCGCACATTGTTGATAAGAGGCTTTATAAAATAGATTCATACGTCAACGTTTTCAGGTTAGGTCGGAGTTCCTCACGTGTTTGACAAGTTTTTTTAACAACGACGCCCGCCAGGAATGTCCCAACTTCGCAAAATGAAAGTGAAATGTCGAGTAGCATAGCTCAGGAGACGCCAAAACACCAAGATTTAAGGTGCACAGCGAGGCGACACCCTGATCTAGCAGCTCCCCTATTGCCCCCACCCCTGGAACTCCGCCCCTTCCTGCTCATTCCCACCCCTCCCTCTCCGGGTTTCTGGACCGGCCCTTCCTGTCTTTGTTTCTGTAGCGTGTATAATAATAATAACCATAAATTGGATTTATAGTGCGCTTTTGTCTCACCAAAAGTGCTTAAATCACACTCAATGTCCTTATGTAGTGCGTGGTCTGGAGCTGCCCCACAGATATGATTCTCAGTGTATAATGGACTCAGCTCAATGTATTTTCAAGGCAGCCTTGTGTAAACCTTGAAGTTAACACAAACCTGTCCCCTCGTATCAGCAACTCCTGAGGCAAAAAGGGATGCTGCCATTATCATCCCTGTTTGATCAGGCTTCCAACCCCCTTTTGGACCAATCTTCACCCCACGAAACAGAAGGACGATGTCCTGGAGAAAGGTGATGGCCTTGTGGTACTCCTCCATCTTGAGCCTGCGGAGGGCAGTTATCTGATGACATGAGGTCAAACCGATGATCAACCTGCTCCAGGAGCACGGCTGTAGTCAGGTAGGACAGAGGGAGGCGTTCTTGCTGCACCGTGTCTTTCAGCCCAGCACCTGTTGCCTTACTGAATACATTGAGAGCAGGACCAACCTTCATCTTATCAAAGTGACTTGAATCAAGGACCTCCACTGATAGATGGGGAGCTGTTTTTAATGCTATCCCTTCTTGAAAGGACAATAAGTCCTTCATAGGGAACACTGAAACCTGTCCCCTCTTTCTGTGCTCTCACTTTCCCTTCTCTCCGTCTCCTCATCCCTTCTATCATCAATCTTTACCGCTCATGTAAGTAGAAGACATGGCACTGTTCTATATCAAAATGATATTCTATAATTTTCAAAATAAGAAACATTTCCATAATTATTCAGAGTTCATACATGTTGTACCTGTGTCTCCTTTAACGCTCCAGCTGTGGTCTGGATATGGTCTCCATGGTTACAGGTCCAGGGGTACATGGTGGTGTAGAGGCCCTCCTGTGTTTGAGGACGATGCACAGGGATGGTGGGAATAGCAGCTGCTCTCAGCCTAGTCTTGGCCTCACTTCTTTTTTTTGTCATTGTAATCTTTTATTAGTCAGATTGCTCCTGCCGGTTTGAGCCAACCGTTTGGTTCTCCTCCCTGCGTTGGTGGGGAGGAGAACATCTGTACTCCTTTCTCTGAGCGATTGGAGCCTCCTCATGCAGCTCAGGAAACCGTGGTGGAGACTTTAGGACAACACGGAGGAAGAGCGGACAAGCTGCTGACAGGCTCTGAGTTTATTGATTCATATCATGAATTGCAGTAAATAAGTGCATAGTAAAACCAGTATGTATACATATATATACATATATATATATATATATACACACATATATACTGCATATATACATATATGTATATATATATATATATATATATGTATATATGCAGTATATAAGTGTAGATGTATATATATATATATATTTGTATACATATATATACATATATATGTATGTATGTATATGTACATGTTGAATTGAAAGATCAATCATCAGATTTTATTAATTAATAAGCAAATTCAAAGGAAGATCAATTTTAATCAGAAAATCGATAATTTGAACCAAGCCCACAACACAAGTTATGATTCACGCTTAGAAAAAGCCCACAACCATAATATTGTGATGCAACATCCTATTCCAATGTTCTCAACTCTCCTTTTTCTTCCTTCCTAGTTTCTTATTGAAGATACAATACCAAAATGACGAAAAGGTTTTATAACTCTGTTGCTGCTTAATATAATATATGACGGTAACGTGTTACCAAATCTGTTCCTCACAAGCCCCCCCCCCCCAACGCTTCCTCCTCCTGCCTTTAACCTCCACCCAATCCGAGCCCTGATCCAGGAATGCAGCCCCGCCCTGCTCCTCCTCCGCCTCCTCCTCCTCCTCCTCCTCCTCCTCTTCCTCCTCTTCCTCCTCCTCCTCATCCAGGGTGTTGAGGTGAAGGTGCTCCATGCTGGCCCTCAGCTGGGCCTCAGGCCCCCCAGCTCTCCTGTTGGCCCCGGGGTCTGACTGGGTCACTGCTCCCAGGAGCCTCCTGTACAGTCTCCTGAACTGGTCGTCCTGTACGATGTCCTCTGGTTCTCTCTCCTGGAGCTGCTTCTGCCGCCGGTGCACCAGCCTGCCCTGGTACAACCTGGACCAACCCGTCTGGGATTAATGAAGCACTTATCTTATCTTAAAACTTCGTTCGGTTGACCCAACCCTCAACTTTCTCCGTCACAAATGTTTATACGTTAACATTTCTCAGTATTTCGCTGTTAAAATCAGTCTTGTGATGTTGTCCTGTTATTTAAAGTTACTTCTGACTTTATATGATTGTCTCACTATGGAAACAGTAATGGCTAGTTATGGTTTTGCTATGCAAACAGTACTGACTAGGTGATGGTGTTGCTTTGGAGACAGTACTGTCTGGGTGTCTCACCAGGCGAAGTGGGGTTCAGGGAGAGGCCTGCAGAGCAGCAGGTTGAGCTGGGAGGCATCCTTCAGGCAGGCCTGCCATTGGTTGAAGCTGTGAGCCACGACACCATCCAGAGGCTTAGAGAGGTGATTGGTATACCCCTGCCAGCCTACACACACACACACACACACACACACACACACACACACAGCAGGGGTGTTTGTCATAGCCATAGCAGATAACTAATTATGAAAACAGTCAGGCAGTTCTTGATGATGACCCCTTGCTACAAACTAAATGCATTTTATTGCAGATTTAAATGTGAGCCCTCTAAATGACACATCCCCCTGAAATAAAGCTGTGTCCTCCTCCTCAGGGTATTTAAGTGCATTAGCACTTTGTCTTAGCTACTTATTTATTTATTGTATTTTCACACTGGTTACAACGCATGTGTCTATTTTTTATGTGATGTCTTTTCTGCATGTCCAGGCAGATTGGTTGTCTCCACTGTCCTGTTTGAGCCAAATCACCAGAGTGAATTCTAGACGATTTATGTCATTTGGCAATAATAAAGACTTGATGCACACGCGCACACACACACACACACACACACACACACACACACACACACACACACACACAGACAGACAGACAGACAGACAGACAGACAGACAGACAGACAGACAGACAGACAGACACACACACAGGGATGAGTGTTTGTTTGATTGTTTGTTTGTTTGAGTTTTTTGCTGAGCACCACATGTGCTACCTACCTGTTGTCCCTCCTGTCCGTCGTTCCAGTTCTCCTTGGACCATGACCATCAGCAGAGCTTTGAGGACCGTCGGCTCAGGGCTGGCCCTCCTCAGCCAGTAGCAGGTCACAGCCACTGGGAGGCGCAGGTGAGCCGGAACTCCCTCCAGCGTCTCTTCCTCCACGCCCAGCGTCTCCAGACACACCTGCAGCCTCACAGTCTCACGGCCTCCCTGGGAAGTGGGAACAAATCACATGTCCATTTAAAGGATAACCAAGAACTCTGAATTACGTTATAAAACTAAAATATTAATTTCACCAAGGTAGTGCTCAAAGAAGTTGACAATATCGGTTGGAGTAAGGAGTTAGACGGATTTGATTTGAATGACGTGTTGCTATGAAAAAAGAGACAGTTGTTGATAATATATGGTCGGGTTTATACATATCCCTAATTGATTACACAACATTAATCAGCTTGTAACCCTCCTGATATAACCTAGCTCTAGCATCGATTTATCCTAGCCATGTTCTTTGTTTGTAGATAGCCATGCTGACTGCTAGTGTCCATCTATTATATAACTATGCTCTGTCTATCATCCAGCTGAATGAGTCCGTAGGCCTACCTGGGGCAGAGAGTCCAGCCTCAGCGTCTGAGCGGCTCCTTGGACCAGCGGTTGCACCTTGACACTGACGGCCTCCAGACCGACCCGGTCCACCTCCTCCACCTCGCCCCCCCCCTGGCCCAGCAGCAGCCCGTACATCACCTGCCGGATGGGCCGTGAGGTGAGGTTAGAGCTCTGTAGGTCGCTGGGCTCCACCTGGATTCGCAGAAACTTCCTCCTTTGCACCAGTATGTCATAGTGCAGTATGTTGGCCCTCAGGTCTCCTCTGGCCAGGGACGCACGGACCCACTCAGGGACCCATCTCCACATCTCAGCAGGCAGCGGCGGATCAGTTCCCTCACTGAAAAACCTCTGCAGGGAGGAGCTGGGGAGTCGGTACTCTAGCATGGCGTTCTGCAACTCTGTCCACATTTCCATCCGCGCCTGTTGGCTAATGTTGGGTATGAGTGCTATCGCTGCTGTCAAGGTGTCTTCTGTCGTCTCATCTTTCCTGGCTCCCAGCCAACTCAGGAGGCCCACCAGGCAGGCTTCTCTGAACTTCATTGTAGGTCTTCCCGCTGGAACATTCCTGGCCCAATTAACATCTCTGAAGTTGTCATAGCTGTTCCCTGCCAAAGCGGCGAAGACGGGCAGCAGCTGGTGGTCGATGTTGAAATGGGTACAGAATTTGGGCGTGGTGTATCGCTTGCAGGAGATGTAACTCCTGGCCTCACTTGTTTTAACTGAGTCCCACTGGAAGTGATCCAGGGGTAGAACACCCTCTGGAAGGTCGTAGATGTAGAAGTCAGTGTCTTCGGACAGCACCGGGCAGGACCACTCTCTGGCCAGGGCAGCCAGCTGGCCGTCAGCCTCTCCGAAGCACCTGACCAGCGGCACCTTCATGTCACTTAGCGTCTGCTCAAACACTGTCGTGGTAAAGCGGGGATAGATGTCCATCTTCTTGCCCTTCAGAGCGGCAGAGGTCTTCTGGAGAACAACTTTTCGATGGCCCTTCCTGGGGTTGAGTTTGATGTTGATCACCACTTGTGCTTCGATTCGACAATTGTCCAGAGTCTTGAAAAAAGCCTGAATCAGGGCCTGGAAGGCCAGATACTCCCCCCCATGGTTCTGGTCCAGGTTGGCCATATCGTAGAGAAGGTGAGACAAGTTTTTGCCGTCCACCACAAGCTTGCTGTCCATGAATTTTAAGTCCTGGTAGGTCTCTCTGTTTCCCTCCAGCAGCGACCACAAGCCCTTCACCCCCATGGCGACTGACAGGTCAAGTTCTAACTTCACCTATCTATGGTGACTAGACTAACCCAGAGAGGATTCCAGCTCCTTTATACACCCTCACTGGGAGTGGCTCCTCAGTTCTCTATAAGTTTCGCTTCTGGACATTTCAAAGATATCACATCATCAACTCCATATCCTGGTCCCATGAAGCAATGCAGCAGAAAGCGTATAGCCTACTGTACTGATGTGTGTGAGTGTATAGTATCAATAGCCCTATACAGTGGGCCTATATTAGGGAATGAATCCCGTCGGTCAGACTTCTTCATGGTACGGCCGGACCCCTTCAGGGGCCCCTGGTTACTCCTAACCTCAGAGCCCGGGGGTATGACCCATCACAGGGAAACAGATGATGGATGGCCACAGGAAAAAGGACAGGAAGAGCAAGTGGTGTGGCAAGAGCAGGATAGTGGGCAGGATAGTGAGCAGGATAGTGAGCAGGATGTGTGATAGCCCCAAATGGTCATCAGACTGGGTTCAGGGTAGTTATTAGTAATTACTGTTTGCAACATCCTTTACAGTCAAATTCAGGGCATTTAGCAGACGCTTTGATCCAAAGCGACTTACAATAAGTATTTTTGTCAGAAGAAACAGACCATAGGTTGTTTCTTCATCATTCCTGTGATCTTCTTAGTTAATATCTTCAGTTTATCTAACTCAATGGCTAGTAATGTTTTTGCACCTTTCATAATTATTGTTGTTATAATATATATTATATGGTTCCATACTGCCTTCTTAACAAGCCATTACTCAATCAAATAATGGTAAGAGTGATTCCAATACAGAAGCAACCATTTTTAAAACATTTATTTATACAGTAATTATATTGTTCAAGTAAAAATTTTGATTGCAATGAATGTATTTACATTAAATAAATTTAATGAAAAACAAATAAAAACATAGAACTGTAGCTCTTTCAGTTCACCGTTGATTTAGCAAAACTGAGGTTCGGAGGAACGAGGTTGTTGCGTTCAGCTCTTGTCACACTGAGTAGGAATAACCATAATTGACCATCTCAAAACATAACTAATATCTTCATGGTCTGTTGGATGCTCATGGACGTAAGTCTATTGCCTAGTGTTCATTTATAACAACCAACACCACAAAAGGAACCAGGATCCTTCAATAGAGGAGGCTTCGGTTTCAGGACCGCAGTTATAGGACTGCAGAATCAGGACCGCAGTTCTAGGACCGCAATTCAACGAGGTTCCTCGTTTGTCGTGACAAGTCACTCAAGATGGATTCATGAAAACATGATGAAGCTCAACATCCAACAAAAGAAGAATGTTTGGAGGTTCGTGATGTGACTGAGGTTCAGCATTGTGGCGGGCAGGTCTGGTTTCTGATTAGCTGTTGGGCGTGTCTATCTGCACTCCTAGGAAACGGGCGTGGCCGGGATACAATGGCGAGGGGGAGGGGCTGCAGATAGTGGAATACACACACACACACACACACACACACACACACACACACACACACCTGCACTGGGAATGGCTCCTTAGTTCTCTACAGGTTTCACTTTCCTGACATCAACAGGATATGACATCCACTGTAATGTCCTGGTGTGCATAGTGTACTGAGGTTATAGTATCAGCATATAGGAGCCATATATTTGTATATGATTTGAGTCACGTCGGTCACACTGTTTTATGGATTAGGCTACGTCAGATTTCCGAAAAAGTATCAATAATGCGTCGTGTAGAACTGCCCCACAGATATGACTCTCAGTGCATAATGGAATTCAACTTGCGTTGGGACAGGAGTTTCAGACCTCTCACAGCTCAATGTATTTTCAAGGCAGCCTTGTGTAAACCTTGAAGTTAACACAAACCTGTCCCCTCGTATCAGCAACTCCTGAGGCAAAAAGGGATGCTGCCATTATAATCCCTGTTTGATCAGGCTTCCAACCCCCTTTTGGACCAATCTTCACCCCACGAAACAGAAGGACGACGTCCTGGAGAAAGGTGATGGCCTTGTGGTACTCCTCCATCTTGAGCCTGCGGAGGGCAGTTATCTGCTGGCATGAGGTCAAACCGATGATCAACCTGCTCCAGGAGCACGGCTGTAGTCAGGTAGGACAGAGGGTGGCGTTCTTGCTGCACCGTGTATTTCAGCCCAGCACCTGTTGCCTTACTGAATACATTGAGAGCAGGACCAACCTTCATCTTATCAAAGTGTCTTGGCTCAAGGACCTCCACTGATAGATGGGGAGCTGTTTTTAATGCTATCCCTTCTTGAAAGGACAATAAGTCCTTCATAGGGAACACTGAAACCTGTCCCCTCTTTCTGTGCTCTCACTTCCCCTTCTCTCCGTCTCCTCATCCCTTCTTTCATCAATCTTTACCGCTCATGTAAGTAGAAGACATGGCACTGTTCATTTTAAAATATCAAAATGATATTCTATAATTCTCAAAATAAGGAACATTTCCATAATTATTATTATTATTGAGTTTTTACTTATTATACTTGTGTCATCTTTAACGCTATAGCTGTGTTCAGGATATGGTCACCATGGTTACAGGTCCAGGGGGGCATGGTGGTGCAGGGGCCCTGTCACACCAAAATTGTACCGGGGGCGAAAATTGTACCGCCTACGTAATCCGTAATCCGTTTCAAAAAACATTTGCGCTCATGTTGCCAAAGACGAAATAGCATAATACAGATGACACTTATTTTTACTCTATATTTGTATTGTATTGAATTTAGCTAGTAAACAGTGTTTAAAGTATCATAGTCTAGCCGGCTTGTGTTAATACACTCAGTTTACTAGCTAAATGCGATTAGGGTTAACCCTAACCCTAACCCTAACAATTAAATACAATACACATATAAAGTGAGCAACGCTAATAAATGTCATTTGTAAAATAAGTGCTATCTTTTTAATGTTATTTCGTCTTGTGACGCTCAATGAATGAGCGCGAATGTTCATGAACCTTCCTATGTCATCGTTCGACGCGATCGTCTGTTGCCAGGCAACGTTCCACGCGATCGTAAGGCAGGTTGGGAATTTTCGAACGCAGATAACGTAGGCGGTACAATTTTCGGCCCCGGTACGATTTTGGTGTGACATCAGTGTTGGGCAAGTTACCTCAAAAGCGTAATGCATTATTTATTACTTGTTACTGTCATTTCAAAGTAATTAGTTACATTACAATATTACTGTCTTTGAATTGTAAGGCATTACACTACTTTCACATTACTTTTGCATTACTTTCACCAAAATAACAGGAAATATGGATTTGGTGTTCTCAATAGATCTTCTTGTGTTCAATGCAGCTCATTACACAGCAGGAGGTGATGTGGTTGGCATAATGACTGAGCTAGGGTGGTCCTGCATTGAGTTTAAATCCAACTCTAACGAATAAATGGTCCAGTTTTAAGTTTCATAGAAAATGTATTTATACATCCCCAGCAGGGCATGTTAAATAAGTGCATGCCCCGCCACTCGTAACACATGGGTTATTTCACATCGTCGAAACCAGAATTTGGAATTAATCAAATAAATAATACTGAAATGGATACTTTTTGGTTGAACACATTTGAACGAAATATTTACGATCCCCGAATGTTGACCTGAAGTTGGCGCCACTGATTGGAAGATTGTCGGAATGGCAGTAGGCCTAATAAAAGCTAACGTGTACCGTGTGGACTGAGTCTATAGCCCAGTTGCACTAATCTGCTAAGGCATTGATAATAGAAGCTTACCTTGTCGTTGCTTGCCTGGACAGGGATCTTGCTCACAATGTTTCTAAAAGAAGGTGACTCCACTGTTGAAAGTGGCAGCATATCTTCGACAACATACTCTGCCACGAGTCTCCTCACTTCTCGAGGTTCAAGCATCGCATAATGGGAGAATGTTAGTTTTTGCTGTTTAGCAGTTTTTTCTCCACTCTCATCCTCCGTTTCCTTTCTTTTTTTGGTTACTAGCTTGATGTTGGAGTGGCACCGCGCTAGATGTTTCGTTAGATTACTTGTGCTATTTCGTGAGGTCGAGAGATCTTTTGGTTTCACACACAAAGTGCACTTAACTATAAGGTTCTTCATATCCTTGTCTCTGACGAATTGAAAATAATGAGCGTATGCCCATCTTGCAAATGTAGAGTCCGACTCTGCTGCTGCTGCTGTCATCTTCTCCTCTAGCAGTAAGACGAAGTAAACATTTGCGCGGGTATTTTCTCCTCTGAGAATCTCGCGGCGTTGGCGAATTTGTATAAAAACAACACACCAGTTAATTTCGGGTTTAAAATGCATTGTAACGCGCGTTACTGAGATTTGTACCGAGTAAAATATTACTATTTTTTTTTTGTAATGCCTTACATTACCACGTTACAGCAAAAAGTAATACATTACAGTAATCACATTACTTTTGTAACGCGTTACTCCCAACACTGTGTGACATATATATATATATACATACATACAGTGGTAGGCATAACTTTAGGCACCCATGCTAAAGTTAACTAAAGAGAGGAATAAAAACATCGATCTAAAAAAAAAAATTAGATCTTAATGCCTTAATTAAACAAAGATGAAAAATCCAACCTTTAAGGACACCAATTTTCTTTGTGAATGAATAATGTATCGTAAATAAATAAATGTTCTCCCTTAAAATACAGGGTGCATTAGTATAGACACCCCTATTTTAAATTCCCATAAAGGCAGGAAGATTTTATTTTTTAAAAGCCTGTTATTTCATGGATCCAGGATACTATGCATCCTGATTAAGTTCCCTTAGCCTTTGGAATTAAAATAGCCCCACATCATCAAATACCCTTTGCTATACCTAGAGATTGGCATGGTTTTTTTTCAGTTAGCCGATTAGCTGGTCTGATTTGCATTGAGAAATCATTAGGCTAACTAACAGCTGTATCCAAATGAAAATACACTGTATGCTTAGAATAAGGTAATAATTAAACTTTTATATTTTAATAGCCTACTTGAAAGGTCTAATACAGTTCCCAAAAAGATTTGTCTAAAAAAATTTTTGTTTAAATTGGGTTATGCATAACAATAATACCTGTATTTTTATACAGATGCTTCACAAAAAGACTTTCGTTCAATTCTATATGACTTCTGCTATCTTAATAATAGTATTCGGAGCAGAGAGGACTTCGACACACATGGCAGCAGACAAAGTTCCTGCTGAGTTTCAGTGAATTCTACTTCCCCCTTCTTATATTAGCTCCACAGTGGTGAGGGTGATTATCTGCCCCCCCTTAACTTTATTAGTATTTAAAATGGCTTCACTTTAACACAGCAACCACCGATGATAAGAACATGACAGATCTTTTTGTAAGCCTACATGACCCATAGACTGTAAAGATATGAATGCATAAATACTGTCAGTTAACAGAAGAACAAGCTCATGAAAGACTGAGCGGCCATTCCATCAGGAAACTAAATTAAGAAGTATTTTTTTTAAACGTAGCCTAGTCATCAGGACCAGAATGGAGAAGAACCAGTCTTTACAAACCTCACCGTTATTCAGACAACCTTGAGTATATTCAGAATAAACAACATCATACAATAAAGAAAGAAAACTCAAATGCATAAAAACACTGAAATCATCAGAAATGTTACAAGCAGAAATAGAAACTGAAAAGAACAAGACTCAACCAAAAAGTCTGTGAGAGACAACAGACATGATGTCGTCAGTGGTCCCTTATCTCGTCATCACTGGAGGAGGAAGAGGAGTCGCTGCTTGAGTTTGGTTCAGCCAACGACCTCGCTGTAGATGATCTCATGTTCCGGTCCAGGGGCTGATCTGTCACCCAGAAGCAAACCTCAGATTCCCTTCATCATTTCCCTACTACGCTTTAAGTGCCACTGAACTAGTGAACCAGTGACACTGTTTTTGTTTTAAACATCTTAGTATGTCTACTTTGATCTCAACATAGTATTCTATGCCATTCTGTCAGTTACTCAAATAATAAATTATATGGAAAAACAGATTTAAAACCCTACGTTTTTGCGAGTCTACGCCAAACAGTTTGTTAAAAATCAACTCTACCCTGAACTCCAGTTCAGGTGCTCTTGATTATCAGGGTTAAGGTGTGTGTGTGTGTGTGTGTGTGTGTGTGTGTGTGTGTGTGTGTGTGTGTGTGTGTGTGTGTGTGTGTGTGTGCGTTTGGAGATGCTTTTGGGTCTACCAGCCTACCCAGTGGACTGTAGCAAACGTTGCTCATCTATCCAGCACACATCTAGGTGGACACGCCCACTTGTGATGTCATAAGGGGCAGATTTTCAAAACGGCATGTAACGGCTAATCACACTCACACCTGGTGGCATGTCATTTATCTTCCACTTTAAGATTAAATTGGACATTTTTCAAAGATTTCATTTCGGCGACCTATCATGATAAGTGGTAATTGCAATCTCTCCCGGTGAGCTCCACAGTGGGCTGCATTCCCTACGCCTAGTTGAACAGATTAGTAGTGCTCGAGTACCTTTTAGCGTAGACCAGCCCAGCCAGGAGGAGAAGGAACACAGCCAACAGCACCTTCACCACCACCGACACCGTCAGGCGCCAGTCAAACCTGCCTTTTTTTGTAAAACAACACATTTATTTCAGATACAAATAGAATAGTTTAGATCACTTTGTTAATAACAGTGAGATTACATTGCATTATATAATGTGTTGGATACAGTTCGATTAGATTAGATGACATCATTTCAGAAACAATTAATTTAGATTACCGACACGAACACATCGCACTCATCTCCGACATTGAAGCGATGTACCATCAAGCAAGAGTCCCTGATGAGGACACCGATCTTCTACAATTCCTCTGGTGGCCACAGGGAGATCTGAGCCAGCCTCCGAGCGAGTACAAGATGGTGGTCCACTTGTTTGGGGCCAAGTCGAGCCCAAGCTGCGCTAACTACGCTTTAAGACGGACTGCAGAGGATGGAAAAGACAGGTCATCACCTGAAGCAGTAACTACAGTCCTAGAGCACTTCTACGTCGATGACTGCCTGGTCTCAACGTCCGACGAGAAGAAAGCTATTACCTTAACCAAGGACCTCATTGCACTGTGTGAGAGTGGAGGATTCCGCTTGACCAAGTGGTCAAGTAACAGCCGCAAAGTGCTGTCATCACTTCCCGAACAAGAGAGAGCAAAGGAGATCAAAAATCTAGACCTGGACAGGGATGAACTACCCATGGAAAGGGCCCTTGGAGTGGACTGGTGCATAGAATCAGATTCTTTCAAGTTCCGTATTCACGTGAAAAGCATGCCCATCACCAGACGAGGTATCCTCTCTGTCGTAAGCTCAGTATACGACCCCCTTGGATTCCTGTCTCCGTTCATTCTTCTCGCAAAGACCATCGTCCAGAGTCTCTGTCGAATGAAACTTTCCTGGGATGAAGAGATTCCAGAAGATGTGGCAAACAGATGGTTCGCCTGGCTGTCTGATCTGAGCCAGTTCGCTAGCTTTTCTGTCAGGAGGTGCATCAAGCCAGAGAGATTTGGTCCAGTAACGTCAGCACAACTGCATCATTTCTCAGACGCTAGCGAGAAGGGCTACGGTGTCGTCACTTACCTCCGCATCGCGAACAGCCACGGTCAAGTTCATTGCTCGTTTCTTCTAGGAAAAGCCAGAGTGACGCCGCTTAAACCAGTCACAGTCCCACGCCTCGAGCTCACTGCGGCTACCATTGTGGTGAAAATGGATAAGATCATGAAGCGAGAGCTTCGGATGGACCTCAAAGAGTCTGTGCTATGGACAGATAGCACCATCGTCCTTCGATACATACAACGACGGCGCTCGTTTTAAAACATTTGTTGCGAACAGAGTGTCGACAATCAGAGAGAACACAAGGCCAGCACAATGGAAGCATGTCAACACGACTTCCAACCCAGCTGATCACGCATCAAGAGGATTGAATGCAGAGCAATTCATAAAGTGTCAGAACTGGATTGAAGGTCCTGACTTCCTAGCCAAGAGTGAGTCTCACTGGCCTGTCCTATCAGAGTTCTCAAGAGAGATAAGTGAAGACGATGCTGATGTGAAGCGTACGACCAGTGTGAACATCATCAAGACTGTCGACTCAAGCACAGACCCTCTCTTCAAGCTGACTCATCACTACTCCGACTGGCACAGTCTGAAGAAGGCGGTCGCCTGGATGTTGAGGCTGAAGGAGCTGCTTCGAAGTCTGTGCGTAACAAGGAAGACGTTTGAGTCGCAAGCCCAGTCTTCAGAAAGTCAAGTTGTGAAAATCAAGGCAGTTGAGAACCACATGCAGAAATGGAGATCCATCCTGAAAGGAACCCGTTTGACTGTCAAGGACATCAGAAGAGCAGAAACTGTGATCATTCAGTTCAGCCAAAGTCACACCTTCCGTGAGGAGCTTCGCGCTCTGCAGAAAGGTGAAAAGATCAAGAGAAGTAGTTCTATCATGAAACTGGATCCCTTCCTCCAAGATGGGGTTCTCCGGGTTGGTGGAAGATTGCACCGGGCAGCCTTGCCAGAACACACAAAGCATCCAGCTATCCTGGCCAAGGATCACCAAATCACTACCCTAATCAACAGGAACGCTCATGAGGAAATCGGACATGGAGGGAGAAACCATACCCTTGCTCAGCTGAGACAAAGGGTCTGGATATGTAAAGGAAATGCAGCGGTGAGAAGTGTGCTTTCAAAGTGTGTGAAATGCCGGAAGTGTCAAGCTGCTGTGAGTGAACAGAAGATGGCGAATCTACAACCTGATCGTCTACTGCCTGACCAACCACCGTTCACTAACGTCGGTGTAGACTATTTCGGCCCCTTTGAAGCAAAGCGAGGACGCGTGCAAGTCAAGCGTTATGGAGTCTTGTTTACTTGCCTTACAGTCAGAGCAGTCCACATAGAAATCTCGCACTCTCTTGACACGGACTCGTGTATAAACGCAGTGAGGCGTTTCATAGCCAGAAGAGGTCAAGTGGAGGTTATGAGATCCGATAATGGAACGAACCTGGTAGCTACAGAACATGAGATCCGCCGGCGATGAAAGAATGGAACCAGTCCCAGATCTCTGAGGCTCTACTGCAAAGAGGAGTCACTTGGATCTTCAACCCGCCTGCCGGGTCGCATCACGGTGGTATCTGGGAGCGACAGATAAGAACAGTCCGGAAGATACTTACCAACCTTCTGAAGCTCCAGTCACTGGATGATGAATGTCTGCAAACTGTGATGTGTGAAGTAGAAGCAGTGATCAACAGCAGACCCCTTACCAAGTCATCTGATGATGTGGACGACCTCGAGCCACTGACGCCGAATCATCTTCTCCTGCTCAATGGAAAACCAGCACTCCCTCCAGGTGTGTTTCAGAAGGAGGATCTATATTCAAAACGAAGATGGAGGCAGGTGCATTATATCTCTGACATCTTCTGGAAGCGCTGGTCCAGAGAATACTTGCCCCTACTGCAAGAAAGGCAGAAGTGGCTGGAGAAGAGGAGAAATGTGAAAGAGGGAGACATCGTACTAATCGTGGACGAGAGGGCTCCAAGAGGGTCCTGGTTAATGGGAAAAGTGGAGAAGACAATCCCCGATGCCAAAGGGTTTGTCCGTCGGTTCCTTGTCAAAACAAAGACCAGCACCTTAGAGAGACCCATAGATAAGTTGTGTCTCCTGCTCGAGATGGAGGAATCTCATGGACAATAAAGGACATTATTATTTAGAACTTTATTATTTTCCATAGTTGCCCATCTTGTGGGCCTCACCTAGATTGGTCGAGGTTGTTTATGTTGTTTTAGACCTATGAAAGAGGACAGAAGGAATTAGAATATGCAAAATTATTCTTTAGTTTTAGATAGGTAATTGTCATCCCCATGATGAGCAATTAGGGGCCGGAAATGTTAGTGCCATTTTGCCATATTGTAATTTAGACTTAGATATTATTAGGATTTAGATATTATATATTTAGATTAATATTTAGTGATTGTTTATTATATTGATTAACTAATTGTTTTGCATAGTTTTGCTTTTTAGTTTAATAACTGTTTAGTGTACTTGTTTTCATTGCTTATACTTATTAGAGATGCATAGGACATTGGTTGCTATAGAGGGCGCTGTTATGCCGTAGCATTGAGGGAGAGTAAAACTGTTTTGTATCTGTTGATGGCATTCAGTAAAGACGGAGCGAACGCCCGTCGTTTCAACAGTAAACACGCGTAGATCTCGTTCTTTCTGTCAAAGAGTGGTTAATCGACTGAATATGTTTAGAGCAATTTGCAAATGCACCAGAAGGCAGTTTTAGCCACTACATGCACCAGAAGCCAAAATGAGACATTACAAAAGCTTGTTGCCAAATAAACACTGTCATGCGCCTACCCAATGAATTCAACCGGGTTAAATTCACTGCGGGTCTCCTGAATCTGTGCAAGCAGCACTAAACAGCAATATCGACGTGATGCGCTATGCATAGAGAATACAATTTGCAACATTTTGCAACAAATTATTCTAAATCTGCCCATAAATGTACACGTTAGAATTGTGCGGTTTTCACTGGCTACAATATTGCATCTGTCAGTTGTCAAATTTGATGAACAAAATGTTAAGCTAATAATTGTTCATAGTCAATTTATATAGTCCATTTATTTAAGCTCTCAAAAGCATAACCATATGCTTTCCCCACATCGGCGGGAAAACACGGCACACGCAAAGTACATCCATGGAATCAGCCGTTCAAAGCCAGTCTGCATGGATCGTATGACAACTGAACGCGCAACTGAATGCGGACAAGGAATACACCGCAGGGGGGAACATGAGAGCCCCAGCTCGCCGCATACTAGTAGCCTGGGTGCTTAAAGCGTGGAACAAGCTGGATATGGAGCGGGTGAAAAACTCCTTAAATGTGTGTGTGTGTGTGTGTGTGTGTGTGTGTGTGTGTGTGTGTGTGTGTCACTCTGTTCGAGCCGGCACGAGAGTTCAATGTTGTCATTAGCTGTTACGTCTTTCTGACCAATGGCAGTTCAAGGCCGACCTGGGCTGTACCACTTCAGGAGGGGGCGCTCAGTTACTCCCCTCTAGACAAAATTGAATTGGTTGCGACGTTGACAGATTGTATGTGTTACGTGTGTAGAGTGAGTGAGAGGTTGTGGTTGCACAGCTCAGGCTACCGGACGGCGTGCGTGCGTGCGTGCGTGCATGTGTGTGTGTGTGCATGCGTGCGTGCGTGCGTGCTAGCATGCGTGCAGGCGTTATTCGACGTAGGTTACCAATATTCATACTGCTTTAAATAATACATTTGATAGTATTTCTCATCTTTGCTGAGCAAGAGTTTTGTTCGAAAGTTCAGTGATTGAAACAAATAAAAGCCCGGGCTATTGAAGTTTTACGGTACCACTGTCATGCACCTGCCCGATGTCAAGTGGACCGGGTTGAATTCACTGCGGGTCTCTCTTCTTATATCCATCTTACAAAATATATTTTATTACTGTCCTTCTCAACACGCTTTGATTTCACTAAAAGACTAGCAGCACGAAACAGTAATATCGACGAGATGCGCTATGCATAGAGAGGAAAGAATACCGACGTTGAATTTGCAACATTTTGCAACAAATTATTCTAAATTCGCCATATATGGACACGTCAGAATTTTGCTGTTTTCACTGGCTACAATGTTGGATCTGTGGCTGCTGGTAATACAACCACAAAGAAGTATGCTCTACGGGGCTATTTTCCTCATTATTATTATTATCTTTTTTTTTTTGACGGCACAGCGATCCGGGGCTTTTCCCAAAAGATCCGGGGCTATAGCCTCGAACGCCCAGGTCTAACGCAGGATCTAGGTGAGACAGGGACTTGAATCTTGGGTCCAGTGCAGTCGATCTATGTAGATAGTCCTGTAGATCGGGGGGATCAGTGTATCTGCGGTTCAGGTCTGCTTTAATAGCAGCTTTGACATCCCGGCTGATGGTGCTGTCTCCCTCACATGGGTCCATGGATTGTATAATCTTTGTTTTTAGGGGTAGGACCATGGATACAGATGGAGCAGATTCAGTGCTTAATAGGGTTGTAACCATTTTGAGTGGTTTGAGCACCTGGAGGACCTCCTCTGCCACTTTCACATCATCATCAGACAAGGTGACAATGTCTCTGATATTTTTTTTCAGAGCCTTGTCAGTCAGTGCAGAGTATATAGCTGCCTGCTGCTCAAGATAGCGCTCCAACATGTCATACGTGGAGTTCCACCTTGTTGGGACATCCTGTATCAGCTTGTGAGTAGGCAGCTGTAGCATTTCCTGCTTTGTTTTAAGCACATGAGCTGCTGTTGTGCTGCGGTGGAAAAATGAAACCACCTTTCTGATCCCAAGCAGTCTGTCCATCTTGTGTGATGCTATTCCCCTTTGGGATGCTAAATTAATCACGTGGGCAAAGCACCCTATCTGTGGCCCCAGTCCAGCTTCCTTCACTGCACTTACTTGGTTTTTGGCATTATCTGTGGTGACTGGGATGTTGTTTTTTGGCCTCTCTATTTTCCACTCTGCTACTGCTTCTGTCAGTACCTGCGCCAGATTTGTGCCGGTGTGGCTCTCGTAGAGTGGGCGTGTCTGCAGCACTGGGCTCTTTATCTCCCACTCCGGTGTTATGTAGTGCGCAGTCACCGTCACGTAACTTTCAGTGGCTCTAGAGGTCCACCCGTCTGTAGTGAGGGCAACGGAGGATGCCTTAGATAATTCATCCACAATAATCTTTTTTTGTTCCTCATAAAGTTCGGGAACGATCTTGGTTGTAAAGTGGGTGCGCGAGGGTATTTCGTACCGTGGCTCAAGCACCTTAATCATGTTTTTAAAGCCTTTATTCTCCACAACGGAGTATGGCCTCATGTCTGCCGCTATAAACACCCCAAGCGATTTGGTGATGGCTTTTGCCCGGTCAGAGCTCGCAGAAAAGCACTGCTTAAATGCATCGGGGAGAAGCAGTTGCAGTGAATTTTTTCTTTTTCCTCCAGTTACTCCCGACACATCGGGATGATGTCTCCTCACGTGGCTGGCCATGCTCGAGGTGTTGCCGTGGTCGTATGGCATTCTGGTGCCACAATGCCGACACACCGTGGCCATTTTGTCCACCACCCTTATTCCGTTTTCATTATAGTGCACAGGGAAGCCAAAGTGCTCCCATACAGCTGATTTAAATAATGCAGGCCTCTCCAACTCCTCCGCTCCGCCGCTCGCCATGCTGCCACGCTAAATGTTCAGTAAGCATGCGCCGATCACGTCTTCTTCTTGGGGTTTTACGGCGGTTGGCAATTGGCATCCACATGTTGGTGCAAAATATCCAAACACTCACTCATTCACACTTTCTTGTTACTCTATATCCTATCATATAAACCTGTTTCTCTCAAAAAGTCAAACAATGCTTTTATATATTTCCTCTTCCTTAAACTTAAACATTTTCCAAAGTATACACCTGCATTCCCAATGCGCCGATCACGTGAACGCGCAACTATTATTTGTCAGCTGACCCGCGGATCACGTGCGTCACACCGGAAATGTAAACAAGCTTGTAATAAAGTACCCAAGGCTACACCGGCAGCACGAGTGTCTCCGTCTATTAAACCTGCACAGTATATCATAGATCCTGTTACACACAGAGGGGCTCACCTTCATCTTCCAACACGACCAGACTCCAAGGCGCAGAGGTTTTCTGCCCACTGGAGTCCAGAGAGCAGGTGTAATTCCCTGAGTCGTCATTGGTCAGATTGCTGAGGTGGAGGGCGGGGCCTGTCTCTGAAAGGGCTTGGCCATTTCTGTACCAGTGGACGTCCAATCGGTGGAAGGAGCAGGCTGAGGTACAGGTGAGTGTGACCTGACCGCCCTCTTTCACCGCATTGTCAGTGACGGAGCTTCTGACCTTCACATCCTCTCCATCTGTTGAAGACACAGTGAGACGGACGTTTTTTACAACTGGACAGAATGAAAGCAAACCCTTCAGTTGAAGTGGTCATCACTGATCATTGCCTATTTACCACTGTCAGTTTGTGGATACAAGAAATCATAAAATGTATTTGATCCAAAGCGTCTTCCAGGACATCCAGAAACATCTCATGAGGCCCAGGTGGGTGAGGACATCTTGCTCAAGTTTGACTACAGGAAGCTACTAATCCCTCCCCAATGGGAACCAAGTCTAGTCTCTTCCTATAGTCTGACTATAATGGGACAGTAGTAGAAGTAACACCGACCCTAGTAACAATACTAGATGTAAACCTAACTAGTGAAGGTACTAGAAGTAACACTTACTAGTGATGTTGACGATGACTCCTTTCGGTCCGGTGTACCCATCGCCGTTGGTCTCGAAGTGGAAGCGGTACATTGCAGTGTCCCGTTTCACCGTCTTGATGATCTTTAAGGTGCAGTTCCTGACGAGGTCCCCCAGGTACCGGAACTTTCTGTCGGCCCGGACGATCTTGCTGTCGTACACGTTGGCCGCGAGGCGCTGGCAGAACTGAAGATTGGGGCACCAGACCACCCGCCCCACCCGGAGCCCCGCGGGGTGGGTGAAGCTGCAGGGGATGGTGGCGGTGGAGCCCTCCACCACGCAGAAGGAGTCAGGGTACTCCACGTGCCAGCCAGGGTCCGCCCCCAGCGGCCCTGGAGGAAGCAGACAGTCGGGGTCACAACAGGGAGCCCCGTTCTAAGGGAGGGTCTCACATGAGGTCATGCTCTCTCCAAGGTGAGCTTTTCACCGTCACGGTGAGAATGAGAGCGACAGGTTGATGGTGAAGACGCTCTGAGAAGGTCAGGGTGTGACGTTGATATTGTAATGTGTTTGGTTTTATATCATAGTATATTATATATTGTGTCTAATTTCACACTTTATACAGTTTTCTTCTTTTGTTATGAAAGCTTTTTGGATGAGGCCCATTAAGAAGACAATGCATTATCATCACTGCTATTTTATTATAACATATGGAACAATAAACTGATCAAAGTGTCCTTCTTTGTCTGTGTTTAGTGGTAGAGCTGGGGTCCCATTAGACTCTAGAAAGAGCTCTAGGTTGAGCCAATAGGCCAGCTGGATCCAGTTTGTGTATCGACACGTTCCCGGTAGTAAACAGAAGAAGCATTACAGCTTACCAGCTAGCAGCAGGAGCACAGAGAGTGTCCATGGATTCATCTTCATCTGCTCCGTAGCTGCTTCTCAGTGTCTGGTTATAGCCATCACTAGGACAGGGGGAGCTGATTGGCTGATTGTGAAAGGCTACAGCAAAATGTAGCTTCCTCCTTTTAGATATTCTCTGCAATAGCCACTAACCTCAGGTCACATCGCTTTAAAGTCCATATATATCTGCACTTCTCCTTCTCTTGTTTACATGACATACAATCAACAATGGAGTTACTCTAAAAAATGACCAAATGGGACAAAATGAGCTGAGAGAGGTGAAGGGGAGTGAGAGGGAGGGAGAGAGGTGAAGGAGTGAAAGGGAGGGAGAGAGGTGAGGAGAGTGAGAGGGAGGGAGGGAGGGATAGAGGTGAAGGAGTGAAAGGGAGGGAGAGAGGTGAAGGAGTGAAAGGGAGGGAGGGAGGTGAAGGAGTGAAAGGGAGGGAGAGAGGAGAGTGAGAGGGAGGGAGAGAGGTGAAGGAGTGAAAGGGAGGGAGAGAGGTGAGGAGAGTGAGAGGGAGGGAGAGAGGTGAAGGAGTGAAAGGGAGGGAGAGAGGTGAGGAGAGTGAGAGGGAGGCAGAGAGGTGAAGGGGAGTGAGAGAGGTGAAGGGGAGTGAGAGAGGTGAAGAGAGGTACAGAAATAGAAGACAGAGAGAGTTAATATTAATAGACCATAAGAGGGTGGACATTGTGCTGAAACCAGTCTTAAGGAAACAGTTCAGACGCAAAGACTGAGAGCAGGAGGTGGACCACAAGTGTTTGTGTGTGTTCTGTCGTGTTCTTGAAGAAAGTAGTTCAATCCAGGTCGCTTTTAACTCACTTTATTTGTTAAAGTTTTTCGGTATGGTAACTTTGACGCAAAAGGAGGGAATTGTATTTAACATGCGTGGAGATTGATACCGCAGAGCTATCTTACAGCCCCGGGGGGCTTTCCCCGGGGCTCTCAAGGGGTCTGCCATATGTCTCTGACCTCATCTGACTCCCGCTCCCCGTTTGTATCAAGTAGGCGTGGCCTATGTGGAGTAGGCGTGGCCTATGTGACGTATTGGCTCCGGCTTCCTCACCTGTCTAAAGGTGCTGCCATCTGTGGCTGGAGTAGTTATTGCAGCTTATATGTTGGTCCTGCTCCCCTTGTGGCTATGTGGGGGCAGCTTATGTGCTTAAAATACGTAACAGTTCATAAATATGTATGTCTGTAATGTGTATTGTGTGTGTATTATGTGTGTGTGTGAATGTGTGCCTGATCGATGTCTGTCTATTCGTTTGTGTTGATCACACTAATAGTGTGTGTTCTTGGCACTGGGTATCGCAGGTTGACCAGAGACCGTACCAGTACAGAGAGGCCATACCAGTGCAGAGAGACCAGTACCATTAGCTCTTCATCATGAAGTCGGAGGACAAGATCCAGGTGTTCCATTTCCTGGGGTGATTGGCTGATTGTGAAAGGCTACAGTAATAGTCTTCACATGTTACTTCCTCTTTCAGATATTCTCTGCAATAACCACTAACCTCAGTTCACATCGCTTTAAAGTCGATATATATCTGCACTTCTCTCATTTACATGACATACAAAAAACAAATGGGACAAAATTAGCTGTAGGAATAATTTTTCTTAGTGGTTAAATATCAAAGACCCTAGATGTCACAACTCAACAAAGTGTGTGCGTTCGACAGATGAGCCATAAACAATGTGTGTGCGTTCGACAGATGAGACAGACAATGTGTGTGTGTTCAACAGATGAGCTATGAGCCACAAAGTGTCAAAGTCAGTGGTTGTTCTCAGAAAGTCGTCAGGGTTTTGAAGTGAGGGAGGGATGTTGGTTAAGGGTGAAGTCATCTTACAGCGTTCAAGTACATAAACACATTGGGTATTGATGGTGGAGTATTTAAACACTGCCCTTTCTGTTCACTTTGTCAGATCGTCTCGGTATGTACTGTTTGCTACCTGACTGCCACGTGAGTGAGACTAGCGTGAAGCTTTTTAAAGAGAAGTTATGGTTTACTGTTCTTCCCGGTTCTGATCCCTGCCTGTTTTGGACAAAGTCTTCTGCCTATCGGTTTTGGATCTCTTGCCCGTACCTGTCCGTCTGTATTTGTCTGCCTGCCTGCCTGTTTACGAACCCTGCCTGTACCTGGAATCTGATTTGCCTGCTGGACTGTTTGGGAATAAAACCTTTTAATCTGCAATTGATTCCCGTTCTGAGTCGTGACACAAAGACTGAGAGCAGGAGGTGGACCACAAGTGTTTGTGTGTGTTCGTAAATATGTGTGTACTGTGTGTGTATTGTGTGTGCGCCTGATCGATGTCTGTCTATTCGTTTGTGTTAATCACACTGATAGTGTGTGTTCTTGGCAGTGGGTATCCCAGGTTGACCAGAGACCGTACCATTACAGAGAGGCCATACCAGTGCAGAGAGACCAGTACCATTAGCTCTTTATCATGAAGTCGGAGGACAAGATCCAGGTGTTCCATTTCCTGGGGTGATTGGCTGATTGTGAAAGGCTACAGTAATAGTCTTCACATGTTACTTCCTCTTTCAGATATTCTCTGCAATAACCACTAACCTCAGTTCACATCGCTTTAAAGTCGATATATATCTGCACTTCTCTCATTTACATGACATACAAAAAACAAATGGGACAAAATTAGCTGTAAGAATAATTTTTCTTAGTGGTTAAATATCAAAGACCCTAGATGTCACAACTCAACAAAGTGTGTGCGTTCGACAGATGAGCCATAAACAATGTGTGTGCGTTCGACAGATGAGACAGACAATGTGTGTGTGTTCAACAGATGAGCTATGAGCCACAAAGTGTCAAAGTCAGTGGTTGTTCTCAGAAAGTCGTCAGGGTTTTGAAGTGAGGGAGGGATGTTGGTTAAGGGTGAAGTCATCTTACAGCGTTCAAGTACATAAACAGTTCACCCAATAATTACTGAATTTCCACACCCACCAGACGGTGACATTTTGTCATTCCTGTCACTATCATGCATTTTACAATTTAATCATATACTTTTTATTTTTACAGCATTTCACCACAGCTTTCATTGTTGATTATCTTGTTCGGACACTTTAAAAAAAAACAACAATGCGTTTTCCTCTTTGCTCCCATGATTTATGTTGCATCTAAACCTTTATAAGACAGTTTGTGAAACCTTTCTACCAGGGGCGATTCTAGGTTCTGACTTTTGGGTGTGCTCAGCCCCAAGGAAGCCACAGGGGTATTTGAAGTATATAAAGGATTTTGGATTTTGAATATCGTAGATGTGATTTCCCGAGATCCTAAATTGAATCTGGTGGGGGATAAATCTATCTATTTATCTATCAATCTAACACATTGTATATTTTCAAACAGTCTGCCTGTTTATTGTCAGAAAAGCACAGACGTTTTGTAACAATTTAACCTCAGTTAAACTCATAATACCAATAAGTATTTCATCCAAGAGGAAAGGATCAAACACATGTTGGCTAGTCTCTAAATAAATTGTTTATAATTTAATCTTTTTATCTGAGTTATAGACAACACTGTTGTAAATGTAGTATTATATTATCCATGATTTTTCTTTTGTCCTGTCCAAGATTCTGTGACCATTATTTTCTTAGTTATTATGCTGTTGCATGTCTAAGCCAATATATGGCAGTGTGAGCTAAATAATGCAGTTCCGAGCCACTAAAGTGATGAAAGAAAAAAAGACTGTTTGGATGAAGGGAGGGTAATACTGTAATAACAAATTTGAGGTATATTCAATTTCTTTCTAAAACAAGCTAAAACGACGTCCGTTGATTGGTCGACAGAATCTCAGAAATGACCATATTTGCCCATTTTCTTTGTATTTACACAGTTACTGAAACACATTGGTTTTCAAAGTACACTATATATGGTATATATGGAAAATGGATAAAAAAAAATTGAAGACAAAGTAAAATGCGAATTTCAAAAAAATATTGTTTAATTAATATTGGAATATTGTATCAACATACAAAAATACAACCAAAAAAATCAACAAGTACAACCTGTACTAGACTAATACTATTGGGACAGACCACTATTTTGGGAGCACTCAACTATGTCGCCTCACTTTCAAGGAGGCAAATCTATCAAGCACTCGTTCAGGATCTATTTTCTCCAGAACACTCTCAACAGACATCACTGCTAGGTGATGGAGTCTCTTTTGCTCCATGGTCCTTCTGAGCCAGGTATGGAGACGTCTTAAAGCACTGAAGGACCTTTCGCAACTGCAGCTGCTGACTGGTATGGTTATTGCAGCCTGAATAGTTGCCTTGAGAGAGGGGAACATTTCTGCATCTAGCAGGTTATATACTGCAAGCATGTTCCATGAAAACAAACAGCAAATAGATTGAAGAGAATTTACAGAGTTTTGCCTTCACTCCCACAGCAAGGGGTGTGTTAATAGTGGAGAGGCAGGGAAGTTGGCAAGTATTGCGTTCACGGAACCCAGTTGACATGCCCAGCGTGTGTTGGATAACTGGACAAGTTCAGTTTGCTGCAACCCTAGATTTTTTTGAGTTTCTTCAAAAATGTGGTGGTTCACAAGAGGAGAATTGAAAAAAGTATAGACATTTTCCAGCATGTCAAAAAAATCTTTGGCCTCAGAAACTGCTCTGCACGTGTGACATAAGACGAGATTTAATTCATGTGCATAACAATGCACATACATGGCTTCAGGGTGCTTCTTTCGAAAATGGGCTTGTACGCCCCCCAGTGCCCCACTCATGACAGCTGCTCCATCATAAGTCTGTGCCACACATCTCAAGTCATCAATATTATTCACTAATAATCGATTCTCAATTGCAATGCATATTGACGCAGCATCAAAATATTTTAAGTCTGTAAGGGATAGGAGCCTTTCCCTTAGAGCACCATCTGCAACATATCTCACACAGAGTGACAGCTGTTCTGTTTTTCCGTCCCTGGCCTCATCGGCCATGATGGCATACATCTTTGAATTCCTCATCTCTCGAACAATAGTTGCTGTAACCTCTTGTGAACAACACTATCATTTGATTCTGAGTGTCAGATGAAAGATAGGTTGTGTTTGCTGGAGGCGTGTAGCTTTGCAAGAAAGGGTCAAACTTTTTCAGGAGGTCCATGCACTCCAAGAAACTCCCTCTCTTATTGCTCACAGGTGATTCATCGTGACCCCTAAATGGAATACCCGGTTTCCCCAGCATACGTGTCACTTCCACAATACGTTTCAAGTATTCCCTTCTCTCAGTTATCTCACTGGAACTTGCAGACTCTATTTGCTGCAGAACACTGCCTGTTGATTTACTTGCTTTATAGCTATGCCAGCAGAGTACACTGTCTTTGTGGCATTGTGTGGTTTCATGTTTCTGAAACATGCTCAGTGCATGTTTACAATTTTTGATCCCACCATTCACAAATTCCTCCTGTTTTAATCTCTTGCCGAACACCCTACAAGCAAAACAGAATGCAGCATTTCTTCTCAATGAATATTCTAGCCAAGTAAAACTCTGGAACCAGTTAGACTGAAAGGCTCTCTTTTGTATTCCAAACTGATCTCGTGGGTACTGAGGCAGCTTCAGTTGTTTAGGACCAGTGTCCTTATCACCTAAATTACAAGCCATATCTGCAGACACTGTTGCTTCCACTTGCTCCTCTATCTGTGCTTCTTTATGTACCTCTCTGGTCTGCTGCTCACCTTCCAAACTCTCTCTGCTCTTCTCTTTCTCCTTAGTAACATAAACATATATATTTAAAGACAGTCATCCATGAAATGAAGTTTAGATGTAATGTGCTTTCTTTATATAGTTAGTGAGGTTGTTTGCCCCTATAACAATCAATGCCTTTTTCTCACCTGCTTCTTCCAGGTCTCGCACCCTCAGTGTGTCCCCCATCTCTCCATCCTGCTCTTGCCCTCTTTGCATTCGCACTCTCTCCATGCTCCTATCTCGCTCTTTACATACATTCAAACGTTTAGTAAGGAAGTCGTTATAAACTTTCCAAAATAATAAATAAAGCAAACAAGCCGAGGGGCAAATGTCTGAGGTAAATAAAGTAGGCCTACACTATAACCTGTCCATGTGCAGTGGGACAGAGCAGTTTGTAAAGATTGAGTAGATAAATATGGGCAAATGCAATAAATGTGGTCAAAAATATGCTTATTATGTCTTCTTGACTACCTGATAATGTTATCACCTGTTTCATCTTGCTCTCTCTTTTTCTCCCTCTCCTCATCTCCCCTTCTTCGTGCTGTCAGCAAAAAATACAAAGTAATACAGTATAACAACTAACAACAAAGAAATAAAGGCTAACACATTATTTGTTGCTAGATTTATATTATCTCACCTGGCTGACTTCTTTTAAAAAAAGAACGTATGTCCATCTATGGAAAGCAGAAATTTGCATAAAGAAACTATGAATTAAAATGACTATCATTGTAAGCACAAACAGATGATCATGGGCATCAGGGCCATATATGTAGTCATTAAACAACTGGTACAACGTTATGGTAGCCTATACCGACTATGTGATCTGCTTCTTTCAAAACATAATCCCAACGGTGCTGGAGCGCGACGCTTCCTATTGGTGCTAGGGGCGGCATTTGACATGCACACTGCGCACCGCAGCGCTTCGGCGCCGGTGTGTTAGCTTATCATGCTTTAGCTTATCATGCTACGGAGTACGGACCATTACAAGCCCGACTAAAGCATGAAGCAATTCAAGAAGAGGCATAGATAGAATCGCCTTGTGGTCAACTGTCATTTAATAGATATCTAACAGATTATGTCAAGGTTTTAAAATGAATTATTACCTGGTCATGTTATGACGGACGAAACAGCAGAAACTATGTTATGTGCGCTCGAGCTGCATTTCGGATTTGTCAAACAGGAGACGCCCACCCACCAATCAGAAGTGAGAGTTTCCTGCAGGAATGTTGCTCGATTTCACTAGCCCATTTGAGCCCGTTCATTAGTGTACTGTACAGCATCCATCCTCTCGTTGCTTGTGTAAAAAAAAAACGGTAGAATATTCAATTTGAGGTCGAAACGATAGGACGGGCTAAGGCAGGTTTTGGGTGGGCTTGAGCCCATCCAAAAAAGGTCTAGCTTCGCCTCTGCTTTCTACCTTTAAAACCCGCTCTCACCTCTTGCTCTCATCACTTTATAAGATATAACATTAACACCCTGTCACAATAATATACATTTACTGCACAATGAGTGGCGTCAGAAATACCATTTATGGCTCAGACGCATCCACCTTTGCTTTGCCGCGGTTGAAATCGCTACTGACTTTTCTTCAATCCTCCTTCCCAGAAAATAAATCTGGCAAGGGTAGGTTTATAAAGGTCAAAAAACCAGGGGCTGAAAACACTGAGGATGACGACAAGCCTGGCCTACCGCAAGAGGGTATATGACCTAAGTTTAGAGAGTAGTTGGTACATAAACCTCCCAATAGAGTATAACCCTGGCATCTGAATGCAGCAGGGATAGTTCAATTATACCGTCCTTCCCACTGGTTTTACAAAAATAAATAAATCTAAAACAAATAGTGTTGCGTTCTACATCCCACCTGAGAGTATGCATTAGGAACTGTTGGTCTTAAACAGAAATCCCCTTATTTGTCAATACCCCTGTCCTAGTGATCAAGTGTTTTCCTACTTGTTTTCACCGGCTTTTCTTCTCCATTCCTTTCTGCACACACATTCCCCTAAACTCCTCCGACAGCGGCCAGCCCAGAGCCGATTTATAAGCCCATGCGCAAACCACGCAACACCAACGCTGCAATGCATGAACTCAAGCAGGAGGCTCCTCAAACGGAGTCCGGGCGTTCAGACGGAGACTCCAGATCTGGTGGTGAGGGGAGCGTGATACAAACAAGAAGCTCCCATAGCCCACCAGGAGATGCCTCCCCCAATAAGTTGAGCTCTTGCGATGAAATGTTACCGGACAGGGAAAGCGAATCCCAATGCAACGATGAAGATGGTAACCGATAGTCTCACAAACATCCCCTTTTATGAGATTAGGCCAGTAGAACCAGCAGCCCCTTTTATGAGATTAGGCCAGTAGAACCAGCAGCCCCTTTTATTAGATTAGACCAGTAGAATCAGCATCACCTTTGATTAGATTAGCCCAGTAGAATAGTACCCTTCTGTTGTCTCTTAAGAATTGTCACCAATACCAGTTTTCTTTCCTACATTTTCCTCTTATAAGGACTTCTTTGTCACCATTTACGAACTGCAGCTTTTATGAATATACATGGTCTTCTGAAGTATGTCTCTTTTGTTCCGGAGAACTAGGGTCATCCAGGAGATCATTCCAGAAGTCTTCCAGGAAATCCCAGCCATTCAGAGAGGAGGAAGAAGAGTTTCTAGGTCAAATGGCATTCAGCGACGAAGAGTGCCAACAAGGTGTGCCCAGCAGGGTTAGACAAGAGCCTGAGGGTGAGTGATGACTACATAGTGTTTTATTTTTCAATTTGTTTTATCAAACAGAAAATATGGTGGTCAGTATTCATACATAGCCTGTTATTCTTGGTGTTTTATAGTACCAATAACCACTTCACATAGAAGCATTCAAAACAGATTTCCCTATTGTGACAAATTTGAAAGAAACTTAATACACTTCAAGTACTCTTTATTCATATTCTTCAAATTAACAATCTTAATCAATGGTCTTAGCCATAATGCAATCTAGCAAGAATGCATGCAACACTGTATGGTACTCCTTCAGATTCCCCTACTGCGACAGCCTGGTAACAGATCAAATAAATAGGCATTTGGGTCCATGTTAAATATTTACAACTCCTTGTTGACTTCTCGATCATTGCCTACCTTGTCTTTTCACATGTTCGGCCTTATGTTATTGGCTTCATAGTCTTAAGATTGATATCGTCAGATCAGATTCAAAAGTAAGGATGCTTAAGCTGCTCAGCTGTCCCAATTCCCCAAAACAAAATCTGTAAAGGCGAAGTATCTTTATTAATGAAACAAGTTTTTAAATATCATCTGCAGTACTTAAAGTCCTCAAGGAATAAAACACAGATGCGGGGGAAAAGAGATGCCTTTAAAGAAACAAAGTGGAGCGACCAAGGGACAAGTCTGGTTTGGGTTTAAGATTAAGGATGGTTCACTTTTATTATTGGTGGTTGGTTAAGTTTAGGCATTAGTGATTGCATTAAAGATTGTTTAGGTATTAGGAAAGAGTTTAGGTACTAGAGATGTTTAGTTAGATGGTCAAGTTTAGGTACTAGGTTAAGGTAAGAGTTTAGGCATTTGAGCTCTTTAGTTAGATGGTCAAGTTTGGGTATTAGGTTTGGTTGAGGTAAGCGAGTTTAGGCCTTTGAGATGTTTAGTAAGATGGTTCAGTTTAGGTACTCGTTTAAGGTAAGAGCGTTTAGGCATTTGAGATCTTTAGTTAGAGGGTTAAGTTTGGGTATTAGGTTGGCTTTTTGTTTTGTTAGACAAGTTACTTTAGGCATTTTATATGATTCAATTTAGGACATTAGAAAGAAAGATTAGAAAGATTGTTAATCTCAGGTTTGCTTCAGCTTTGTCCCTTTAGTCGCTCCCTTAGAAAGAGGGTTCCGAGGTAACTGGGTTAGAAATACAATAGTTAAGAAATAAAATGTATGAATCATTAATAAACATGCTTTTCCTACAACATGGTGTGAATTACAGTACTTTGTTTTAAAGTTAAAATGGTAAAGTGGCAACAGTATGGCGTGTAGGAGGCAGGAGGAGTTGTAGGAGTTGTTGAGCTCCGAGTGGTTATGTCTGGTGTAGATTGGATTGTAGGTGTAGCCAGGGATCCTCAGGGTGGATGGGGAGTAGGCCACTGTTGTAGATCAACTGTTGGGTCATCGTACTCTGAAATAAATTGAAGGCAAAAAGTAAAGTCAGGCTCCCGATTTAGAAGACATTTAGATCACCAAACGTGAAGGCCAATCAAAGACACCTAAATACAGTAACAGCAGCATCTGGCGTCAAACATAGGTCATTACATTCAGTAATTTATGTTGGATTTGATATCGATTTACAGGACAGAAAAGGCTTCAAGTCATTACGGCAACAACATCAAAATCCTCAGTGCTGGATTACCATCTTTCATCAATAAATGTATATGCATAATTGATACAAGTCAGTTGAGCTATTCCCAGAGAGTCGACCTTTTTATGAAAATTGGGATTGATTATGTTATTGCCATTTGGTCCATTTAAGAATGAAGTAACCATTTATCAAAGTTCTCACCTGGGTCTCTGCACCATGGCAACTGCACTGCCGTCTGCTCTTCCATTGTGACCTGAAAAAAACAGTACTTTGTTGATCCCAAGTGGAAATTAGTCACATCAAGAAGGGCAAAAAATATACACCAAGGGTAGATATAAAAATTATACAAAGGATGGAAGCAAGCATTGTGTAACCGGGAAGGGCAATTATTCATTTTTACGATCCTTAAGCATTAGCCAATATCAGTTTGACTAAGCGAAAAAAAAAAATCAAAAGCACACACTATGAGAGCATTATTTTGGGATGGTATCGATTGATTATTTGTATACAATGGCCCCGACCAAGTGTAAATGTATCCAACAGTGGCATTGTCAAGATGCATTGAAAGCTTCCCGAAATGTTTGCGTTGGGTTTGACAGGTTGCAATATTATGAAGTAGGGGATACGGTACCGTTGCTGGGAGTTGATCACCCTAGCATTTTAACAGGTCATCCGTTCCATGTACCTTCTCTCGAACAAATGGGGGGGGGGGGTACTCACCTGAGCAGCGCTCTTCAGCATCATTGACTTTTATTCTGGTGGACCAAAAACCCAGCAACAATTTGCTGATAAACCAAGCTAATGTGTCCTAGATTTTTTAGATGATAAGATTTACTTTATTGAACCTTTAATCGGTCTGAAGAATTCACCTTTCCTGGACGAGGAGCTGGTTGGTGTTGACACCTCCCGCTGACCGCCACCGCGAGGACCTCCGACTGCTTCGCCTCAGTCCCTTCGGAAACACACGTGATCCATTTGCACACTGGACATTTGTTTTCTCCCCATTAATGCAGTCCAACACTTCACTCAAATGTCAATAGTGTATTTTACATGCATTTTTACAGCACAGTACATAGTGGGCTGTTTTGATAGAACTAATTACAATAGTTCTCCCAACCTCAAAAGCCAGCCACATGTAATACACATCCTGACTAGTCCTAGTGGCCGAGAATGCTTTCTTAACAGCCAGTCAGAATGAACACATCTGTATGGATTACTTTAGATCTGTACAATGAGTCGCTGTCCGTGTCATTCTAAACAATCTAAACAATCCAAGCAAGCCATCAATAAATGCATTCCATTGTCTTACCCTTCAGCATCTGCAGAGCTGCACCATTCCTGGTCTTCCCTCCACCTACAGCCTCCAGAGCCAGTCCTGAATTTGACAAACACTGGAGAACACTGATCTTGAAATTAAAATGTTCAGGGGCCAACGCTACCCCTGAACAAAAATAATCCAAGACATGTATTGCATGGTCCACTGTTCATAAATAATTTGTAATGCTTAAATTCCTTGGAAATAAGTATTATGAAAGACAGCATGACGCACATCTAGCAAGATGGTTATGGTACAGTGAGAACCTGATGTTTTTATAGATCAAACCATTTAGCTCAAGTAAAAAACCTTACTTGCCTCCATTGCTGATGTTCGTACATATCTTCGAAGGGACTTTGTGAAATTTGACAAAATATTGAAATGTAAAATTTGTCAAAGATTTAAATTTGCAGTACTACGAATCTGAATTTGCCGGTGAAGGCGTTTAGGGTTGCCAACCTGAATTCCAAAAAGACAGTCAATGTCAATTTTATGCAAAGTTCAAAGAACAAATGCGCTGGCAAACATGGTTGTAACGCTGCAAACCGATTGAGGAAGCGATACCAAACTACGGGGGCAACGCTCCCAACAATGTTGCATTGGAGAAAACTGCCATCAAAGCTACATTTAGCAGACCCTTTTAACCAAAAAGACTTACATAAGTAAGTCGCAATTTCCTTCAGTACATTTAAAATAAGAAGTGAAACAATACATCGCTGTCGGTACAGTAAAGATGTTCATAGGGCCAAGTGCAAGTACTAACAATCGCTAGGCTAATCCATTCCACGTATACAGCAGTGATAGCTAGCTAATGCAGATGCTACACAATTAAGTACTATGAATAAATACAACATACAGGTTAGCTACGAGGTGAAACGCTCCCAACACAGTTGCGTTGGAGCAAACTACCTTCCAGGCTACCAGGTGCAATGCTCCCATCACCGTTGCATTTACTGTACAGTCAGTGTGTTTACATGCACCACTTACAGCCATAGGTCGAATATGCTCCCCAATTGGACAACTGCAATTGTCCGTGTACACATCGACTCAATGGCCGAAGCATGTCATGCCCCGGTACGATAGGTGGCGTTGTATCCATTTCAACCACCTTTTTAAATAAATCAGTTTCTAGACTTCCTCCCATCCATAAACTGTAAATTGTGGATGTATTTTAACTGGTACATCATGAGTTTCCTCGTCAGACCAAAAGTGAGTCTTGCTCCTTGACCTCTCCATAGTGTTGGCCGTTTGACGGTGACCACACAATGTCTAGATTATTTCCGGCTCCGGGAAAAAATCTCCAGCATGCGCAAAACGCAAAATCCGATTGAACGTATACATGCATGATTAATGACCATCAATCGAATAATCTAGGTCTTAATCCGACTATGAGAACCCGATTTTTCCAATTTAGTCCGACTAAGGTACATCTTAAAAATCCAATCATATTGAGACTAACCCAATAATTTGTTTTCCGAGTGTCATGTAAACACAAGTCTCACTTGCGTTTACATGTTTAGATGGATTGAACCAAAAGGAGACCACCTGAGGCAAATCATAAAGGAACCGCACTGCCCCTATTTCAGATCATATTGCACAGAATAAAACCACATTGCAATTAAAATCGTATAGTGCATAGAATTGCAAAGAATTAAAATTGTAGAGTGCATAGAATTGCAAAGAATTAATATCGTAAAGTGCATAGAATTGCAAAGAAATAAAATCGTATAGTGCATAGAACTGCAAAGAATTAAAATTGTAGTGCATAGAATTGCAAAGAATTAAAATCGTATAGTGCATAGAATTGCAAAGAATTAAAATCATACAGAGCATATAAATGCAAATAATTAAAATGGTAGTGCATAGAATTGCAAAGAATTAAAATCGTATAGTGCATAGAATTGCAAAGAATTAAAATCATACAGAGCATATAAATGCAAATAATTAAAATGGTAGTGCATTGAATTGCAAAGAATTAAAATCGTAGTGCAAAGAATTGCAAAGAATTAAAATCGGAGTGCATAGAATTGCAAAGAATTAAAATCGGAGTGCATAGAATTGCAAAGAGTTAAAATAGTATTAAATAGAATAAAACTACATTGCAAAGAATTAAAATCGTATTGCAAAGAATCAAACCACATTGCAAAGACTTAAAATAGTATCGCACAGAATAATACCACATTGAAGTCATCAAGCAGCAGCAGCCAACAACTTCAGCAGCAGTCAACAGTTTGTAAATGTATGGAAAGCTGTAAAGAGGAAAGATACAAAAAAGGGAGAATGTAGAGTACTGTGTGCATGTGTAAATCATCTAATCCATCAAACCTACCAAGCCAAAAACCAACAATTGAAACCAAACCATAACATGCCCGCAGTCATTCGTCTAGTGAAGTCAGTCGGACAGCTTTTCAAACACCAGTCCAGTGGGGTTACGGGAGGAGCGAAAACAAACCCCATTGTGGAAGTTTGAGGTCACAGCTTCACACACTCGCCCTAATTTCGGTTTGCCAGATATCCGTTCTGGGCTTTTCCAGAACTTCCAGTTTTTTGTGGATTCCTGAGGGAGGTGAAGCATCGGCACAAGGTGCTGTGCCGTCAAATTGTAAAATGCAGAATTGCACCCATGTCATTTCCACTAGGGATGTTCAGTAGTCCAGTGGTGCTGTGAAACAAAAAAGCAATTGGCGAAAATAGTTGCATTCGCCAATTGGTCTACTTACCATTTAACTTGCGCTTGTTTGCTTTCACCAATTCCAATTTTGCCCAAACGTTGAACTTCAACAATAGTTGCAGGTGTTCTTCCATTTTGCGTCCAGTTTCAAGAGCACACCCTTCCCAGTGTCCAGACAGGTTGTCGGTGTTGTAGCGGTCCGCAGCGTTAGTAAAGTCAGTCGTTTCGTCATCCCCCGTTAGGCCTCATACAAACACGTGCAACAATGCACTCAAAAACAACCTACAACACCGCACTAAACATGCAATGAGCAAAACCAAACAGACGAGCAGTAAAAATCAGGTTAGGTTTAGGGGACACGGGGTGGACACATTCACAAGTTCTGAAGCCAGCAGCCAAACACAACCAAACAACTTCAACCAGCTCATGGAATAACAAGCGATGGGTGACTCACTGCGGGGTTCGTCGCTCCCCCGTTGGTGGCCACGTTGTCCGGATTGTTGAGTCAAAAGCAACCGCGGGACCATTTTAAATTGTGTTTGGAAGCAACGCAAAATAATGCATGTGACACAGGTGAACACAATTAAGAGCTAATGAGAACGAGAACGGGATGGCTGTGACACGCGAGAAGCTCGAGCCGATAAACAGCTTCCCTCCATATCGAACGCAGCACATGAAAAACCTGTATTGAATAAAAATGATCAAATATAAATGTACGTTTTGTATTTTGTATTTGGGTCACATACGAACTAGGTATAATATAGGCATTTGGAAATGTGATTATTGCAATTATTGATGTCTACTGTTTGGTTTATTAGTCTGTCCTGTCGGGCTCTCATTTTCCTTACCTATCAAACGTCTTCATAACGAGATAAGCGGTCTCCCAAATTGATGAAAACAAACTGTTTTCTATGGTCCTTCTCAAATTTGAGGCTTTTCCCCAAAGAAATGTAACAGGGCCCAGGTCGATCCAAATCCGGGAAATATTACATTTAAAAATGTAATATCATATGACGAGATAACAGGGCTAATGCCATCAGATCTGATTTGATTGCATTCACGCTAATGCAATCAGTCTAAATGGCAATAACTGTAATGGAGTATGTAGTGTGTGTATGTTTGTGTGTTTGTGTGCGTCCAGACTCAATGCTGGCATCGGGGCCTGACCTGACCCCAGTAGGGCCGGGCTTGGAGACCCAAGCCCATTCATAGAACCAAGTGCAAGGACTAACAATCACTAAGCTAACCCATTGCCCGTGTACAGCAGTGATAGCTAGCTAATGCAGATGCTACACAATTAAGTACTATGAATAAATACAACATACAGGTTAGCTACCAGGTGAAACGCTCCCAACACAGTTGCGTTGGAGCAAACTACCTTCCAAGCTACCAGGTGAAACGCTCCCTACAGTTTCGCTGGAGCAAACTACCTTCCAAGCTACCGGTGAAACGCTCCCAACACAGTTGCGTTGGAGCAAACTACCTTCCAAGCTACCGGTGACACGCTCCCAACACAGTTGCGTTGGAGCAAACTACCTTCCAAGCTACCGGTTAAACGCTCCCAACACAGTTGCGTCGGAGCAAACTACCTTCCAAGCTACCAGGTGAAACGCTCCCAACACAGTTGCGTTGGAGCAAACTACCATCCAAACTACCAGGTTAACTATCCCATCAAATTTGCGTTGGAGCAAACTACCTTCCAAGCTACCAGGTGAAACGCTCCCAACACAGTTGCGTTGGAGCGAACGACCTTCCAAGCTACCAGGTGAAACGCTCCCAACACAGTTGCGTTGGAGCAAACTACCTTCCGAGCTACCAGGTGAAACGCTCCCAACACAGTTGCGTTGGAGCAAACTACCTTCCAAGCTACCAGTTGAAACGCTCCCAACACCATTGCATTTATTGTACAGTCAGGCCTAGTGCATAGAATTGCAAAGAATTAAAATCATAGAGCATAGAAATGCAAATAATTAAAATGGTATAGTGCATAGAATTGCAAAGAATTAAAATCGGAGTGCATAGAATTGCAAAGAATTAAAATCGTATAGTGCATAGAATTGCAAAGAATTAAAATCATACAGAGCATATAAATGCAAATAATTAAAATGGTAGTGCATTGAATTGCAAAGAAATAAAATCGTATAGTGCATAGAATTGCAAAGAATTAAAATCGGAGTGCATAGAATTGCAAAGAGTTAAAATAGTATTAAATAGAATAAAACTACATTGCAAAGAATTAAAATCGTATTGCAAAGAATCAAACCACATTGCAAAGACTTAAAATAGTATCGCACAGAATAATACCACATTGAAGTCATCAAGCAGCAGCAGCCAACAACTTCAGCAGCAGTCAACAGTTTGTAAATGTATGGAAAGCTGTAAAGAGGAAAGATACAAAAAAGGGAGAATGTAGAGTACTGTGTGCATGTGTAAATCATCTAATCCATCAAACCTACCAAGCCAAAAACCAACAATTGAAACCAAACCATAACATGCCCGCAGTCATTCGTCTAGTGAAGTCAGTCGGACAGCTTTTCAAACACCAGTCCAGTGGGGTTACGGGAGGAGCGAAAACAAACCCCATTGTGGAAGTTTGAGGTCACAGCTTCACACACTCGCCCTAATTTCGGTTTGCCAGATATCCATTCTGGGCTTTTCCAGAACTTCCAGTTTTTTGTGGATTCCTGAGGGAGGTGAAGCATCGGCACAAGGTGCTGTGCCGTCAAATTGTAAAATGCAGAATTGCACCCATGTCATTTCCACTAGGGATGTTCAGTAGTCCAGTGGTGCTGTGAAACAAAAAAGCAATTGGCGAAAATAGTTGCATTCGCCAATTGGTCTACTTACCATTTAACTTGCGCTTGTTTGCTTTCACCAATTCCAATTTTGCCCAAACGTTGAACTTCAACAATAGTTGCAGGTGTTCTTCCATTTTGCGTCCAGTTTCAAGAGCACACCCTTCCCAGTGTCCAGACAGGTTGTCGGTGTTGTAGCGGTCCGCAGCGTTAGTAAAGTCAGTCGTTTAGTCATCCCCCGTTAGGCCTCATACAAACACGTGCAACAATGCACTCAAAAACAACCTACAACACCGCACTAAACATGCAATGAGCAAAACCAAACAGACGAGCAGTAAAATCCACGCTACGTTTAGGGGACACGCGGTGGACACATTCACAAGTTCTGAAGCCAGCAGCCAAACACAACCAAACAACTTCAACCAGCTCATGGAATAACAAGCGATGGGGGACTCACTGCGGGGTTCCTCTCTCCCCCGTTGGTGGCCACGTTGTCCGGATTGTTTAGTCAAAAGCGCCCAAAAAACAAACAAGCTACCGCGGGACCATTTTAATTTGCATTTGGGAGCAACGCAAAATAATGCATCGCCGCACGTGCGGGGCGACACAGGTGAACTCAATTAAGAGCTAATGAGAAGGAGAACGGGATGGCTATGACACGCGAGAAGCTCGAGCGCATAAAGAGTTTCCCTCCGTATCGAACGCAGCACATGAAAAACCTGTATAGAATAAAAGTGATCAAATATTAATGTACCTTTTCTATTTTGTATATGGGTCACATAACTAGGTATAATGTAGGCATTTGGAAATGTGATTATTGCAATTATTGATGTCTACTGTTTATTAGTCTGTCCTGTCGGGCTCTCATTTTCCTTACCTATCAAACCTCTTCATAACGAGATAAGCGGTCTCCCAAATTGATGAAAACAAACTCTGTTAGATTGTATAATAGATATTAGATTGAAATATATCCAACTCTGTTTGACATATTACGTTTAAGAATTTAAATGTAAAATATATTATTTAACATATTACGAGACAACAGGGCTAATGCAATCAGATCTGATGTGTTTGCATTCGCGCTCATCCGAAGCTTTCATGCAATGCTCATTCGCGCTAGTGTGTGTGTGTGTGTGTGTGCCTGTGTGTGTGTGTGTTTGTTTACGTGTTTGTGTGTGTGTGTTTGTGTGTGTGTGTTTGTGTTTGTCTATGTGTGTGTGTGTTTTGTGTGTTTTTTTACATGTTTCTGTGTGTGTGTGTGTTTTGTGTGTTTGTTTACGTGTTTCTGTGTGTGTATGTGTGTGTGTGTGTTTTTCTATGTGTGTTTGTTTACGTGTGTCTGTGTGTGTCTCTCTCCCCCCTCTCTCTCTCTCTCTCTCTCTCTCTCTCCCTCTCCCTCCCTCTCTCTCTCTTCCCTCTCCCTCTCTCTCCCTCCCTCCCCCCCTCTCTCTCTCTCCCTCTCTCTCTCCCTCTCCCTCTCCCTCTCCCTCCCTCCTCTCTCTCCCCTCTCCCTCCCTCCCTCCCTCCCTCTCCCTCCCTCCCTCCCTCCCTCCCTCCCTCCCTCCCTCTCTCCCTCTCTCCCTCTCTCTCTCTCTCTCTCTCTCTCTCTCTCTCTCTCTCTCTCTCTCTCTCTCTCTCTCTCTCTCTCTCTCTGGTCAGTCCTATGGACAGAGCTGTGGTAGTGAGATGGAGGCTCTCCAAGAGGCCAACAGACAGATAAGCGATGCTCCAGGCATCACGGCGGATAGGGTAGACGTGCCATCGCAGCAGACCCTCTCCCCCCCCCGGAACAGTCCCGGGGATACAACCTCCCCGCCTCTACCAACGGGTCCGGTGAGAGGGGTTAGAAAAGAAAACAGCCCAAGTGGCATTGAATGATTGTTATTTTGTGTGTGGTGCTATATTTCATGTTAGCCGTGTGAGTAGAGAGCATGATTTGTCTAGCACTACGGTGCACTAAATTGGCTGGACTTGTTTTCATGCAATGCTTAAAGGTTAAGCTTCATGTGGACCCTGTGCAGGAGAGAAAGGGCAAGCAACAATGGTTTGCCATTTTTACTGAAAACCACACATTACCACACACACATGTAACATTGAAAGAATCTGGTAGGCCTTCAAGGAATCAGGGAAGAGATCCTGTGAGTCGCCTATTTCTTAAAAAAATAAACCAAGGACTCACCTAGATGCTGATCGTGGGGTTGTTTGCATTTCAGAGCTGCCGACCGCTGAAGAGCTGACGAGGCCGATCCGCAGGAGACAGGCGACTACATCCGAGGCTTCACCCTCAAGCTTGTTTGTTTCGGTTCGTAAGGCCCGTTCCTGAGCTGCTGTGTACAACGAGAACAGCCCACAGCTGTTCTCGCCCCTGCTTAGATCTCGCCCCTGCTTAGCTCTAGTGGCCTGTGTGGATGGGATGGGACTCGGGCTGTGGTGATCCCGGTCCAGGTCCTCCATCAGCCTCTCCACCTCCTCTCTGATGCTCAGCGGCGGCCTGCGGAGAGGGGTGTCTGGGGACAGAGATGCAGAGGACCCCCCCTGTCTCGCCGCGGGTCTGCCACAGGGCCTGACTTCACGCCCACGTGCCTCGGCTCAGCGCTGCCAGGCCTCAGGTCCAGAAATGTTTGATTGATCCTAATGCCTTAATTAAACAAAAGGGCCCTAGATAATTTTCAGAGATCGCACGTAGACCATAAAGTGACCTGACTGACGCAACTCAAATCATTGAATGATATTGACCTACTGCTACTAGATCAATACACATGAGTACAATAGGCTTTAAGTGTTCGGCTGCAGGACCACGTTATTACGGTGGTTATAGAGCTCAAGACGATACCTTGAAAATGTCTTGAAACCGAGCCACATAGAGAAATGGAGAGCCACTCCCAGTGTGTGTGTGTGTGAGATAGTGTGTGGTGTGTGTGTGTGTGTGTCTGTGTGTGTGTGTGTGTGTGTGTGTGTGTGTGTGTGTGTGTGTGTGTGTGTGTGTGTGTGTGTGTGTGGTGTCTGTCTGTGTGTGTGTGTGTGTGTGTGTGTGTGTGTGTGTGTGTGTGTGTGTGTGTGTGTGTGTGTGTGTGTGTCTTTGTGTGATATCATATCTTGTAGATGTCAGGAAAGTGAAACCTAAGGAGCCACTCGCAGTGTTTGTGTGGTGTATAAAGGTGCTGGGATCCTCTCTGGGCGAGTCCAGTCACCACAGCGAGAACTTCACCAATCAGTCACCGTGGGGGTGAAGTTCTTGTGCTTATGACGATATATATATACGCATTATATACGTAATACAATAAACGAACTAATGGAACTAAGGGAATTTACAACAGTGTGTGACCAATAAATGTTAACTCTGTTCATAGTTGAATTTTAATAAGCTTTTATTAAACATTTTTTAATATTTAAACAATGGACTTTTCTCTATAGTTTTATTGCCATGGAACGAATAGAACATAGAAAACACGTCTGGATTAATAATGTTACTTTAAAGAAATGTAATTAACGCATTGGAAAAATTGTAAATCAAAAGCTGGATACATTATAGTATGATTATTTTATTTTTTTCTCACTCAATCACCCCCAAATAAAACACATTCGAAATGGCTGCTAGTGGACCATGAAAGGTTTGTTTGAATTGAAGGGGTGATATTATGCCACTGGGTGTGAGTGGTTAGCCGTTACAAGCCGTTTGAAAATCTGCCTTTTCCTGTGTTTTAGTGACATCACAAGGGGGCGTGTCCACTGAGATGTCTGATGGATAGGTCGGCGACATTTGCTAGAGTCCAATGGGTGGGCTGGGAGACGGATCTATCCATCAGGCGTCTAGGTGGACACGCCCACTTGATATGTCACTGAGACAAAGGGAAAGGAAGGTCTTCAAATGGCTTATAACAGCTGATCACAGTAACTCCTGGTGGAAAAATATCGTCCCTTTAAAGTTGCGTGGGACAAGAAAGAACACTTCATCAGACTAACAAATTGTTTAAAATGTTGAAGGATGAAGACTGAGAATGAGAAAACATGTGAGCTCATCTGACTGCCTAACAGGATGTCCTTTTGGTTCCAGTCCGTCTCTGTGGGACTTGATGAATCTCCACGTCAATGAAATATGAGCAGACATTTTTCTTTCTGAAAATTCCCCCCCCACCGCCCCCCCACCAAGCAGTTAAAATGACATCGTTATGATGTTGATTAAAATGTATTTTTAACCTGGGAATTTATAATTTTAGACAAGACCAAAAGACATGGGAGACATGAATGAATGAAAGTCCAAAGAGAGGTGACTAATTGAACAGCTCCATTAGCTCCTCCCCTTCCCTGTCCGGGCCTTCAGCCCCGCCCAGCTCCTCCTCCTCCCCCCTCCTAGGTGTTGAGACGAAGCTGGCCCATGCTGGCCCTCAGCTGGGCCTCGGGCCCCCCAGCCGTCCTGTTGGCCCCGGGCTCTGGCTGGGTCACTGCTCCCAGGAGGCTCTTGTAGAGGCTGGTGAAGTCTGCACTGTGCTCCAACGGCCTCCCCTCCTGGAGCTCCTTCTGCCGCCGGTGCACCAGCCTGCCCTGGAACAACCTGGACCGACCCGTCTGGGATTAATGAAGCACTCATCTCAAAACTACATTCGGTTGACACAACCCTGACCTTTGTCACACATTTGCATCTGATACTCTCATATCAGTCTCATATCTATTGTATAGTTACTCATTTTTAATTATGACAAGCTTTACATGATAGTGTTTCAATGGAAACGATACTAGCTAGGAGATGGTGTTACTATAGATGGAAACAGTACTGCCGGGGGGATGGTGTTATTATAGAAATCGTTCTTGCTGGATGATGGTGTTACTATGGAAATAGTACTAGCTAGGTGATGGTGTTGCTAAGGAAACAGTACTGTCTGGGTGATGGTGTTACCACGGAAACAGAAAAGTCTGGGTGTCTCACCAGGCGAAGTGGGGTTCAGGGAGGGGCTTGCAGAGCAGCAGGTTGAGCTGGGAGGCGTCCTTCAGGCAGGCCTGCCATTGGTTGAAGCTGTGAGCCACTACACCATCCGGAGGCTGAGGGTTGTGGCTGTTGACCCCCTGCCAGCCTACAGACACACACACACACACACACAAAGGGGTTAAGTGTTTGTTTAGTCTTTTTGCTGTGCACACAAGTGCTACCTACCTGTATTCCCTCCTGTCCGTCGGTTCAGTTCTCCTTGGACCATGACCATCAGCAGAGCTTTGAGGACCGTCGGCTCAGGGCTGGCCCTCCTCAGCCAGTAGCGGGTCACAGCCACTGGGAGGCGCAGGTGAGCCGGAACTCCTTCCAGCGTCTCTTCCTCCAGGCCCAGCGTCTCCAGACACACCCGCAGCCTCACGGCGCGGTTTGCCTGGAAGTGGGAACAAAACACATGCCCAATTAAAAGGCAACCGAAAAATAATATTTTAGATGGTTTGCCTCAGATGACTCCCTCCTTAGGTTAAACACATGCTGTTTATTACTGAGGCTTGCAGCATGCATTTACCTAGACTAGAGTAGCCTGCCACTTACAGAATCGAATTGGTCTCAATGTGGGAGATGGAGTAAACAGGTTTAGATATGTGCTTACTAAGGCTGTTCATGGTGTAATGCCGAATTATTTCAGCGGTTATTTCCACTGTCTCCGATACACAGATACAAACTTCGCTAGAGGGAGGGCCACATATGTAATGCCTAGAATTAGAATTAAAAGTATTGGGAAAGGAGATACTTTCCAGATATATCCCTGAGAATAATCTATAATCGACCTATCATCCAGGTGATTGAGTCGGTAGGCCTACCTGCGGCAGAGAGTCCAGCCTCAGCTTCTGAGCGGCTCCTTGGACCAGCAGTCGCACCTTGACACTGACGAGCTCCAGACCGTCCCGGTCCACCTCCTCCACCTCGCCCCCCCTCTGGCCCAGTAGCAGCCCGTACCACACCTGCCGGATGTGCTTCGAGGTGAGGTTGGAGCTCTGTAGGTCGCTGCGCTCCACCTGGGTTTGCAGTTTGTTCCGCCTGTGCACAAGCAGGTCCAACACGTCACCGCTCAGCTCTCCTCTGGCCTGGGGCGCGCGGACCCAGTCGGGGACGCAGATCAACATCTCAGCGGGCAGCGGCGGAACGGTTCCCTCACTGAAGAACCCCCGCAGATAGGAGCTGGGGAGCTTGTACTCCAGCATGGCCGTGTTCAGCATCTTCCGCGCCTCCGTCTGCGCCTGTTGACTCATGCTGGGCATGAGTTCCATCACTGCTGTCAAGGTGTCTTCTGTCGTCCGGTCATTCCTGGCTCCCAGCCAACTCAGGAGGCCCACCAGGTTAGCGGCACTGAACTTCATTCTAGGACTTCCCGCTGGAAGGTATCTGGTCCACTTCACATCTCTGAGGTTGACGTAGTCGTTCCCGGCCAGCGAGGCGAAGACGGGCAGCAGCTGGGGGTCGATGTTGTAGATGGTACAGAAGCTGGACGTGGTGTATCGCCTGCAGGGGATGCCACGACGCGTCTCCACTGCACGCCACTGGAAGTGATCCAGGTGCAGAAGCCCCCCAGGAAGGTCAAAGATATAGAAGTCGCTGTCTGTGGACAGCACCGGGCAGCACCACTCTTTGGCCAGGGCAGCCAGCTGGCAGTCGGCCTCTCCGAAGCACTTGACCAGCGGCACCTTGAGGTCGTTCAGCGTCTGTCTGAACACGTGCTTGGTGAGGGGGGGGAGGATGTTTAGCTTTCTGCCCATCAAAGCGGCATCATGGGTCTTCTGGACCTTCCCTCTGGCCCGGTCCATGAGGGTGTCCAGTTTGATGTCGCTGGTGCCCGAGCCTCCGTCCATCACCAGGTATGGTTTGATACCACAGTCGGCCAGAGTCGTGAAGAAAGCCTGGACCTCTGCCTGGAAGGCTAGGTACTCCCCGCCGTGGTTCTGGTCCAGGTTGGACAAGAAGTAGAGGTGGTAAAGCAGGTTGTTTCCATCCACCACCAGCTTGCTGTCCCTGAAGTGGATGTCCGGGGAGATCCTTTCGTTGTCCTCCAGCAGTGAAGATAAGCCCTTTACCCCCATGGCGACTGACAGGTCGAGCTCTAACTTTAAGGGTGACTGGACCGGTGAAGTTCTCACTTTACCTATCTGTGGGGACTGGACTCACCCAGAGAGGATCCCAGCTCCTTTATACACCAGCACACAAACACACTGGGAGTGGCTCTTTAGGTTTCACTTTCCCGTCATCTACAAGACATCACTCCCCCGCCCCCCACACACATATACACTGATGAGTTTCGTTTTCCAGACATTTCCGAGGTATCACATCTTCAACTCCCTAACATAATAACGTGGTCATGCAGCCAAACACTTAAAGCCTATTGTACTGATGTGTATTGATCCAGTAGCAGTTGCCATATAGTAGGTTTGATTTGAATTGAATCGCGAGGCTCAGGTTACTTTATGCATAAATTCACTTGAGCGACGCGACAAAAATCTGCGATCCGGAGAATGATCTATTGTCCATATTATTCCATATTAATACATATTAATTCAAAGTAATTAGTCTCATAGACTCATCTATGCCGCCGTTAATTGTTGTTCTTTTGTAGCTTTAACAAGGTTCCCCGGCCAGGGGAAAGACGCAATCGCAATTAACGCAGCTTATTTTGAAGTAATAAATGAAACTTCATCAAAAGGTATGATATTGACACGGCCAATATCCTCAATTGTGGTATAGATTCCTACGAGGCCTGTTTTCCGACGAGGCCTATGAATCAATTGATTTATTCTTATGTCATGCCAAAGGAGATGCATTCAAACGTGAAGCACCAAGTTCATACACTCGACTTTTAACAGTCCTCTCTCTCTCTCTCTCTCTCTCTCTCTCACACTCACTCAAAATCAACATTGAACAACAATGTTGTGTTAAGCTTACAAACATTCAGTAAACATTTACTGACTTAAGAATACGAAAATGCAATGCCCGTTTATCTCTAGAAAGGTTATCAAAGTGCATTGTAATGTCGAAAATATCTTAAAAAGACAGAACCGTGATACCTTGAAAATGTCTTGAAACCGAGCCACATAGAGAAATGGAGAGCCACTCCCAGTGTGTGTGTGTGTGAGATAGTGTGTGGTGTGTGTGTGTGTGTGTGTGTGTGTGTGTGTGTGTGTGTGTGTGTGTGTGTGTGTGTGTGTGTGTGTGTGTGGTGTCTGTCTGTGTGTGTGTGTGTGTGTGTGTGTGTGTGTGTGTGTGTGTGTGTGTGTGTGTGCCTGTGTGTGTGTGTGTTTGTTTACGTGTTTGTGTGTGTGTGTGTGTGTTTGTGTGTGTGTTTGTGTTTGTCTATGTGTGTGTGTGTTTTGTGTGTTTTTTTACATGTTTCTGTGTGTGTGTGTGTTTTGTGTGTTTGTTTACGTGTTTCTGTGTGAGTATGTGTGTGTGTGTGTTTTTCTATGTGTGTTTGTTTACGTGTTTCTGTGTGTGTCTCTCTCCCTCCCTCTCTCTCCCTCTCCCTCCCTCTCTCTCCTTCCCTCTCCCTCTCTCTCCCTCCCTCCCCCTCTCTCTCTCTCTCTCCCTCTCTCTCTTTCTCTCTCCCTCTTCCCCTCTCTCCCCTCTCTCCCCTCTCTCCTCTCCCTCCCTCTCCCTCCCTCCCTCCCTCTCCCTCTCTCTCCCTCTCCCTCCCTCTCCCTCTCCCTCTCCCTCCCCCCCCTCCCTCCCTCCCTCCCTCCCTCCCTCTCTCCCTCTCTCCCTCTCCCCCTCCCTCCCTCCCTCCCTCCCTCCCTCCCTCCCTCCCTCTCTCCCTCTCTCTCTCTCTCTCTCTCTCTCTCTCTCTCTCTCTCTCTCTCTCTCTCTCTCTCTCTCTCTCTCTCTCTCTCTCTGGTCAGTCCTATGGACAGAGCTGTGGTAGTGAGATGGAGGCTCTCCAAGAGGCCAACAGACAGATAAGCGATGCTCCAGGCATCACGGCGGATAGGGTAGACGTGCCATCGCAGCAGACCTTCTCCCCCCCCCGGAACAGTCCCGGGGAGACAACCTCCCCGCCTCTACCAACGGGTCCGGTGAGAGGGGTTAGAAAAGAAAAACAGCCCAAGTGGCATTGAATGATTGTTATTTTGTGTGTGGTGCTATATTTCATGTTAGCCGTGTGAGTAGAGAGCATGATTTGTCTAGCACTACGGTGCACTAAATTGGCTGGACTTGTTTTCATGCAATGCTTAAAGGTTAAGCTTCATGTGGACCCTGTGCAGGAGAGAAAGGGCAAGCAACAATGGTTTGCCATTTTTACTGAAAACCATACATTACCACACACACATGTAACATTGAAAGAATCTGGTAAGCCTTCAAGGAATCAGGGAAGAGATCCTGTGAGTCGCCTATTTCTTAAAAAAATAAACCAAGGACTCACCTAGATGCTGATCGTGGGGTTGTTTGCATTTCAGAGCTGCCGACCGCTGAAGAGCTGATGAGGCCGATCCGACAGGAGACAGGCGACTACATCCGAGGCTTCACCCTCAAGCTTGTTTGTTTCGGTTCATAAGGCCCGTTCCTGAGCTGCTGTGTACAACGAGAACAGCCCACAGCTGTTCTCGCCCCTGCTTAGATCTCGCCCCTGCTTAGCTCTAGTGGCCTGTGTGGATGGGATGGGACTCGGGCTGTGGTGATCCCAGTCCAGGTCCTCCATCAGCCTCTCCACCTCCTCTCTGATGCTCAGCGGCGGCCTGCGGAGAGGGGTGTCTGGGGACAGAGATGCAGAGGACCCCCCCTGTCTCGCCGCGGGTCTGCCACAGGGCCTGACTTCACGCCCACGTGCCTCGGCTCAGCGCTGCCAGGCCTCAGGTCCAGAAATGTTTGATTGATCCTAATGCCTTAATTAAACAAAAGGGCCCTAGATAATTTTCAGAGATCGCACGTAGACCATAAAGTGACCTGACTGACGCAACTCAAATCATTGAATGATATTGACCTACTGCTACTAGATCAATACACATGAGTACAATAGGCTTTAAGTGTTCAGCTGCAGGACCACGTTATTACGGTGGTTATAGAGCTCAAGACGATACCTTGAAAATGTCTTGAAACCGAGCCACATAGAGAAATGGAGAGCCACTCCCAGTGTGTGTGTGTGTGAGATAGTGTGTGGTGTGTGTGTGTGTGTGTGTGTGTGTGTGTGTGTGTGTGTGTGTGTGTGTGTGTGTGTGTGTGTGTGTGGTGACTGTCTGTGTGTGTGTGTGTGTGTCTGTGTGTGATATCATATCTTGTAGATGTCAGGAAAGTGAAACCTAAGGAGCCACTCGCAGTGTGTGTGTCGTGTATAAAGGTGCTGGGATCCTCTCTGGGCGAGTCCAGTCACCACAGCGAGAACTTCACCAATCAGTCACCATGGGGTCGAAGTTCTTGTGCTCGCTGCTGGAGGACTACAGACAGATCTACCAGGACATCCACTTCAGGGACAGCAAGCTAGTGGTGGACGGCAATAACCTGGCCTTCTACCTGTACAACAGGTCCAACCTGGACCAGAACCACGGCGGGGAGTACCTGGCCTACCATGTCCAGGTCCAGGCTCTCTTCATGGCTCTAGGTGACTGTGGAATCAAACCGTACGTGGTGATGGACGGAGGCTCGGGCACCAGTGACATCAGACTGGACACCAGGATGGAGCGGGCCAGAGGGAAGGTCCGGAGGTCCCAGGGCGCCGCTCTGACGGGCAAGAGGAGGGACATCCTTCCCAACTTCATCTTGTCGGTGTTCGAACAGAGGCTGAGCGATATGGAGGTATCGCTGGTCAAGTGCTTCGGAGAGGCCGACGGCCAGCTGGCTGCCCTGGCCAGAGAGTGGTCCTGCCCGGTGCTGTCCGGAGACACTGACTTCTTCATCTTTGACCTTCCAGAGGGGGTTCTACCACTGCATCACTTCCAGTGGGACTCAGTAAAAACAAGTGGGGCCAGGAGGTACATCCCCTGCAGGCGATACACCACATCCAGCTTCTGCACCTTCTTCAACATCGACCGCCAGCTGCTTCCCCTCTTCGCATCGTTGGCGGGGAACGACTACGTCAACCTCAGAGAAATTACTTGGGGCAAAAATGTTCTGGCTGGAAGTCAGACGGAGTTGTCTCAGACCGCCCGCCTGGAGAGACTCCTGAGGTGGATGAGTGGCTTCCAGACAACAGAAGACACCTTGACAGCAGCGATGGATCTCATGCCCAACATGAGTAAACAGGCGCAGACGGAGGTGAAGACAGAGGTGCAGAGGTCCACGCTGGAGTACCGCCTCCCCAGCTCCTCTCTGCGGGGGTTCTTCAGTGAGGGAACCATTCCCTCGCTGCCTGCTAAGATGTTAATCTGCGTCCCCGACTGGGTCCGCACGCCCCTGGCCAGAGGAGAGCTGGGGGCTGACATTCTGGACCTGTTGGTGCACAAGAGGAAGATATTGCCAAGCCAGGTGGAGCGTAGTGACCTACAGAGCTCCAGCCTCACCTCGCAGCACATCCGGAAGGTGTGGTACGGGCTGCTGCTGGGCCAGAGGGGGGGCGAGGTGGAGGAGGTGGACCGGGTCGGTCTGGAGCTCGTCAGGGTCAAGGTGCAACCGCTGGTCCAAGGAGCCGCTCAGACGCTGAGGCTGGACTCTCTGCCGCAGGTAGGCCTACCGACTCATTCAGCTGGATGATGGATGGAAGATAGATGGACATTAGATGAACAATAGATGGAGCAAAGATGGATAATAGATTGAATATAGTAGCAGCACCAAGTAATAAGAAGGCTTACATGGCAGCAGCAACTTTAAAATACCAGTCTAAATTCAATGAATACTTAAACTGAATACTACTATAGTTTAGTTTCATTGACTGTAACATTTTATCAGGGGGGATTTGAATTGAATATTAATATTAATAGTATTAACTTTTTCAAGTGATATGCTTTAATCCCCTAGACAACTTTTTCCACCAAAACATGTGACCCTCCATCTGGTGAGCATGCATGTGTATCTGAGACAGTTGAACCCCCCCCTGAGATAGCTTGGCACTTCACCATAAACAGCCTTATTAACTAGCCATATCCTAACCTGGTTGACTGTCTTCCACATTGAGACCATTGGAATTCTCAAAGTGGGATGGTAGTAGGTGTATGCATGCTGCCAGTCTCATAAATCATGTGCATTATGTAATGAACAGCATGTGTTGAATCTATAGAAGGAGTCATCTGAGGCTAACAAGTGGTGTGACATAATTCACACATTCATACCAACAGGCCACATATGTCCTTGGCGACTAGAGAGGCTTCTTTCCCATCCTAGGGAGGGATCCTGAGCCTAGGGAGGAGTCCGGCCAATACAAGAAGCGATGTACCAATTCTAGAGATACGAGCTGCCCAGGTGTTCGACAAACCCAGACCCTCAAGGCCACAAACAAAGTTGCAATACCAACACATAGCCACAAGATAGCAGCATAGAGACACATACGGGTATCCAGGAGGCGGGAGTTCCGCACCATGCTTAGCCAATCAGAGCACATAACTGAGTCCACGCCTGCCCAGTAGATAAGTCCCAACACATAGCCCAGGGGGCCAGAACGCTCCAGGTAACGCATCCATCAGATGCCCTACTAAGCGTATCTCCATGCGTGCCTATACAATTCCCCTCCTTTTGCTTCAGAGAGACTAGTCCAAACCTTTACCAAAATAAAATGAGTTACAAGCGATCCTGACTCGGCGACCTATTTCCAAAAAGAACACAGCAGTGGGGCTCTTGGTTATCCTTTAGATGGGCATCTGATTTGTTCCCACTTCCCAGGCAGACCCCGCTGTGAGGCTGCAGGTGTTTCTGGAGACGCTGGGCGTGGAGGAAGAGACGCTGGAGGGAGTTCCGGCTCACCTGCGCCTCCCAGTGGCTGTGACCTGCTACTGGCTGAGGAGGGCCAGCCCTGAGCCGACGGTCCTCAAAGCTCTGCTGATGGTCATGGTCCAAGGAGAACTGAACCGACAGACAGGAGGGACAACAGGTAGGTTGCACATTTGGTGCTTAGCAAAAAAACTAAACAAACAAACACTCACCACCTGTGTATGTGTTTATGTGTGTGTGTGTGTGTGTGTGTGTGTGTGTGTGTGTGTGTGTGTGTGTGTGTGTGTGTGTGTGTGTGTGTGTGTGTGTGTGTGTGTGTGTGTGTGTGTAGGCTGGCAGGGGGATACCAACCACATCTCTGAGCCTCCATATTTTGTCGTGGCTCACAGCTTCAACCAATGGCAGGCCTGCCTGAAGGACGCCTCCCAGCTCAACCTGCTGCTCTGCAAGCCCCTCCCCAAACCCCACTTCGCCTGGTGAGACACCCAGACAGTACTGTTTCCATGGCAACACCATCACCCAGACAGTACTGATTCCATTACAAACCTTTCACCCAGAAAGTACTCTCCATCACCTGGCAAGTACTGTTTTTATAGTTACACAAGTCACCTAGCCAATATACCATCATCTGTGCAGCCCGTGTTCTGTTACTATAGTTACACCCTGTCAAAAGCTCCTGTGCAAACGGTAAAACATTAAAATAAATAAAAGTAACTTGGCGAGATAGGGATATTTTAACAGTGATAAAATAAGACACTGTTACAGATATTGATTTGTGACAGAGAAGGTTGAGGGTTGGGTCACCAGCATGTAGTTGTAAGATAAGATAAGTGCTTCATTAATCCCAGACGGGTTGGTCCAGGTTGTACCAGGGCAGGCTGGTGCACCGGCGGCAGAAGCAGCTCCAGGAGAGAGAACCAGAGGACATCGTACAGGACGACCAGTTCAGGAGACTGTACAGGAGGCTCCTGGGAGCAGTGACCCAGACAGACCCCGGGGCCAACTGGAGAGCTGGGGGGCCTGAGGCCCAGCTGAGGGCCAGCATGGAGCACCTTCACCTCAACACCCTGGATGAGGAAGAGGAGGAGCTGGGCGGGGCTGAGGCCCAGCGGAGGGCCAGCATGGAGCACCTCAACACCCTTCACCCCAACACCCTGGATGAGGAAGAGGAGGAGCTGGGCGGGGCTGAGGCCCAGCTGAGGGCCAGCATGGAGCACCTCAACACCCTTCACCCCAACACCCTGGATGAGGAAGAGGAGGAGCTGGGCGGGGCTGAAGGCCTGGATCAGGGCTCTGATAGGCCTAGGGTGACGGTTAGAACACGCTACAGAACCAAACACAGGAAGGACCGGTCCAGAAACCCAGAACTGTGGAGGAAGCAGGAGAGGGAGTGGTGGGAGTGAGAAGGAAGGAGGGGGCTGATGAGGACCAGGGTTGGGGTAACGAGGAGATAACGTAAGAGTTGAGAACGGTATGAGATTATTAAACTAATATATTGAACTAAATATATACCAATAAGTGTTTAGTCTGTTGTCTTCAAAATAATATGGTTGTGGGTTTTTTCTAAGCGTGAATCATGAGTTGTGTTGATAGCGAACCGCGGCAAAATAAACCGACAAAGAACAATGTTCTTTGTGTTGATTATTATATTACCAAAGTTCTGAAGCATACTATAGGTGGTCTGTGTGTGTGTGTGTGTGTGTGTGTGTGTGTGTGTGTGTGTGTGTGTGTTCTCATCATAGTGGATGGTGCCTTTGGGGGTCATGGAATGGGCTGGTGTGGGTCACAGCGTGTGTCAGTGTGTGTGTCAGTGTGTGTCAGCGTGTGTCAGTGTGTGTGTGACCCTCACTGTCTTTCTGATGGAGAGGCAGGCGTAGCCGTGCACCACGTCACCACAGTCACAACGCAAGGACATCAGGCAACGTGATCCCCACCCAAACGACTCCAGAGGTGGTTTGTATCGGTCAGGGGTCGGCAACACTAGGCACGTGGCAGCATAATCATTTGCACACTTGCATTTTTTTTAATTTTACATTTTAGTATTATTATTTACTTTTTTCACCGATACAATGGGGCAGCATAATCATTGCTACCGATTTTGTTTGCACTTTATTCTGTTCTTGGCAAAATTTGTTTCAATTAATTACTGAAAGCACTGTTCTGAAATGGGATCAATTAATAGTTTTAAACCCATGTTGTTAGTTATCGAGACGATAATATATAAAATATTGTTGGAAGTGTCCTGTATGCATGGCCTTCACCTGGTTTTTGCAAAGCTCTACATGTCTTTAAAGATATTGATGTGGATGTTTCCAACATTCACAAATAATGTCTGTTTTTTTTTAACATTTCTCACAGTGCAAGTATGTTTTTGAATGAGTTTCTGAAAGCAGTGTGTTAAGTTGGGACACATGTAATTATACTTTGTAAGCCCATGTTGCAAATGTTACCTTAGCCCACCCTATCATTTCGTCCTCAAATCTAATATTCTACCGTTTTTTTTACACAAACTATGAGGGGATGGATGCTGTACACTAATAAACAGGCACAAATGGGCTTATGAAATTGAGCGCAACCTTCCTGCAGCATCTGATTGGTGGGTGGGCGTCTCCTGTTTGACAAAACCAAAAGTGCAGCACGAGCGCACCTAACATAGTTTCTGCTGTTTCGTCTGTCAAAGAGGCTAGCTAGTCTTTATCAGAAAATCCACGATTTCCAGCTGTGTTATAACATGACCAGGTAATAATTCATTTTAAAACCTTGACATAATCTGTCAGATGTCTATTAAATGACAGTTGACCAAAGGGCGATTCTATCCATGCCTCTTCTTGAGTTGCTTCATGTTTTAGTCGGCAGAGCCTTGTAATGGTGCATAGCATGATAAGCATGATAAGGCGCAAGGAGCAGAAAATGTTGACAAGGGCGCTACTTTTCAGTTTTAAGAAACGCTGGCAGTATTTTATCAGCTGAGGGCGGTTTCATTGCCATAACAATGTGAGCTGATCAACAAGTACAACATGTTCTAGACCAGGGGTCGGCAACCCTAGGCACGAGTCCCCCCTATAGCGGGGGGTCCGACCCATCTCAGGGAACCACAAGAGGGACGGCCACAGGAAAAAGGAAGAGCAAGCGCTGAGGGCAGAGGAAGACGGGTAGAGGACGAGGGAAGGCCTCACGGCGGGAGTGAGCAGGATAGTGAGCAGGATAGTGAGCAGGATAGTGAGCAGGATAGTGAGCAGGATAGTGAGCAGGATAGTGAGCAGGATGTGTGATTGCCCCCAATTGGCATCAGACTGGGTTCAGGGTAGTTATTAGTAATTACTGTTTGCAACATCCTTTACAGTCAAATTCAGGGCATTTAGCAGACGCTTTAATCCAAAGCGACTTACAATAAGTATTTTTGTCAGAAGAAACAGACCATAGGTTGTTTCTTCATCATTCCTGTAATCTTCTTACGTAATAGCTTCAGTTTATCTAACTGAATGGCTAGTAATGTTTTTGCACCTTTCATGATTATAGTTGTTATAATATATATTATATGTTTCCATACTGCCTTCTTTAAAGGGCATTACCCATTCAAATAATAGTAAGAGTGATACCAATACAGAAGCAACCATTTTTAAAACATTTATTTATACAGTAATTATATTGTTTTCAAATAAAGAAATTGTTTGTAATGAATGTATGTCCATTAAATAAATTTAATGAAAAACAAATAAAAACATAGAACTGTAGCTCTTTCAGTTCACCGTTGATTTAGGGAAACTGGGGTTTGGAGGAACGAGGTTGTTACGCTCAGCTCTCGTCACACTAAGCAGGAATAACCATAATTGACCATCTCAAAACATAACAAATATCTTCACGGTCTGTTGGATGCTAATGGACGTTAGTCTATAGCCTAGTGTTCATTTATAACAACCAACATCCCCTACCCTTTAAATAACACGTCAGTTTAACGTCATCTTCCTTTACCTTTGATTCTATTACGGACATGGAAAGGTCTTCAATTCCACGCTCTAGAAGATAGTGAAGAAGGATAATACAATCATTCAGTACTCCTAACGTGTCTGATGGTAAGTCACTGGATGGTGCTTTGATGGAGGCTGCTAGGTAGAAAGGACTTGAACTGTCTTCCGAGGCCTTTTGCTAGGAGTTGCAGTGAATGGACCTACCATTTGGTAACTGTTTGGTGAAGTTAAAGAAAATGTCAACCACTAACCAACATTATGATAACAAAAATTAAGGCATGGGATACTTACTAAGTTACGAACAAACAGACACAAAGATAAAGCTCTAGCTCGCTGTTGCTCCTGATTCGTAGATCCCTATTCACAGCTTGTGATGTGCGACCAGGAAACGAGGCCATATTTCTGAACATAGTATTTTAATGACAAACTGGTTACCAGTGGTACTGTGACATGTTTGTTGATCAAAAACAATGTGTTTGTAATTTGTAATTTGTTCTGTGATAAGCCATATATCCCACAGTATCAGATTCAGTCTGGCCTGAATGGGTTTTCCAACTTAGAAAAGATCTCAAAAATGGCTGTACGGCCTGTTTTAAGACCTCTTTCACAGGTTAAATCACCTTTGCGCCACCTAAAACCTGCATTTTATCTGTTACAAAGGACATGGACTTTCTCATTATGCTGTTTAGAGCCTGGCCTAAATTTGTTTTCATGATCTAATGGACAGCTGAAAATCCAGAAAAGCTAGCCCCTCATTCACATTTAAACACTTGACAAAAATGACAGCGAATAAGTAGCTGGCTTTCAGCACTTCAAACTAACGGTATGTTTCATCAATAGAGGAGACTGTAGTTTCAGGACCGCAGTTCTAGGACTGCAGTATCAGGACCGCATGTTCTAGGACTGCAGTTTCAGGACCGCATGTTCTAGGACTGCAGTTTCAGGACCGCAGTTCTAGGACTGCAGTATCAGGACCGCATGTTCTAGGACTGCAGTTTCAGGACCGCATGTTCTAGGACTGCAGTTTCAGGACCGCATGTTCATGGACTGCAGTTTCAGGACCGCATGTTCTAGGACTGCAGTTTGAGGACCGCAGTTCTAGGACTGCAATTCAACGAGGACCCTTGTTTTTCGTGACGAGTCACTCAAGGTGGATTCAGATAGTGGACCACACACACACACACACACACACACACACACACACACACACACTGAGGCCTATTGTATTTTTCAATATGTCAGTAGAAAGAAAATGTTGCCTGTTGCCGGCAGGGGAGCCGCCCAGGGAACCACGAGGAGGTTCGCCACCCTCGCCAGCCACAACCGGGGCGAGGGGGCGGTACGGCGAGAGTCTGTCCTGGTGTAATACCACCACACTCCCCCGGGCGCCTGGCATCCGCAGGCGGTACACCACCTCGGACACTCTGACGATGACCTCCCCAGGCCCCTGCCAGTGGCTCTGTAGTTTAGGGCAGACCGCTCTCTTCCTGACGGGGCAGTAAACCCACACCCTGTCCCCGGGTGTGAACGCTCGTCCCCGGCAGTGAGTGTCATAGCCCCTCTTCTGCCTCACCCCTGAGGCAGCCTGAGCCTGGCGGGTGTAGTCATGGACCACCAGCAGGCGATCGCTCACGCGTTGTCCCAGACATACGGCCGGCCCACCTAGGTTAGGCGGTGGAGGGGGCTGGCGACCGTGGCAAAGTCCTTAAAGAACCGGCGGTAGTACCCTGCCAGGCCCAGAAAACTCTGCAGTTCGCCTGTGTTGGCGGTGGTCGGCCAGTCCCGGACTGCTGCCGCCTTGGCCGGGTTGGTAGCTACGCCATGCTCGGTCACCACGTGCCCCAAGAACAACATTGCCCTGGCCAGAAGGGAACATTTGGCAGGGTTCAGCCGCAACCCGGCCCGGCGGATGGCTTGAAGAACCTCCCCCAGGTTCGCCAGCGCCTCGCCGATATCGCAGGCATGCACCAATAAGTCATCCAGGTACACGACACAACACGCACCCTCTCCATCATCTGCTCGAACGTTGCCGGCGCGTTGCATAGTCCGAATGGCATGACCCGAAACTGCCACAGCCCCTGCCCGATGGTGAACGCAGTCTTAGGTCTGGCCTCGGGCGCCAACTCCACCTGCCAGTAGCCGCTACGCAAGTCCAGGGAGCTGACCCAGCTAGACCTCCCGATGTAGTCCAGGGCGTCGTTGATCCGTGGAAGCGGGTACGAGTCCTTCCGAGTGACCTCGTTAAGGCGCCGTAGTCCACGCAGAACCTCCAGCTGCCATCCTTCTTCCCCACCAGGACGGCCGGAGCCGCCCATGGACTGGACGAGGGCTCGATCACCCCCCCGGCAGCCATCTCACGGACCTTCTCCTCCGCCCCCTGTTGTTTGGCCAGTGCTAATCGGTGGGGCCACAGGCGGATGGGCCAAGCAGAGCCGGTGACGATGGTATGCTGCACCAGCCCTGTCTGCCTGCAGTCCTCATCCCGGGCCGCGAAAATGTCCCCGTACTTCTCGAGTAACAGCCTCAGCTGTCGACTCTGCTGTACGTCGAGGCCAACTCCACTGCGCAGCCAAAGCGCATTGACGGCTTCGGCAGCCTCGGGGAAGGAAAGACGGCAGACACAGGGCCTCGGGGAATGCAGATACCGGGCAGAGGCCGAGGCTCCCGGGGCACAACCTGGCAACTACTCCGCTGGCCACCAGAGCCCCCGTGCTCTCCCCGTCCGGACTGGAGAGCCACAGTCTCCGGCCATTTGTTGCTCCGGGCATGTCCACCCTGGCACCCCAACGGGTCAGCAGGTCCAGGCCGATGATGCATGAGTCCCGGATGTCGGCGAGCAAAAACTCATGCATCACCTCCCGGTCACCCACCCGGACGGCCAGCCGCTTCCTCCCCCTCATACCAGTCTCCTGTCCCGTCACGGTCGTCAGGCGGACGCTGGTCACCGTCCACCCCCCGAGGGTGCACCGGTGGTGCCCGGAAAAACGCCCGGACCAGTGACACCGCCAACGGCCGCTGGGTGATATTGCGCCGCTGTCGCGCCGGGCCATTCCTCTATGTCCTCCTCCTTTGGACGCGCCTTGGGCAAACCCCACTCGGGAAAGGTGTTCTTCTCCATTTCCCTGGTTCTAATAGATCTCACTTCTGACACCAATATAACGGCGGCCAAGAAGTACACGGAGTCAGGCTTAGGTCAACTGTAGCCCTGCGTTCCATACACTGCACGACTGCAGGCTACTTTTATTCAACACCAACTCCAAGGATCCCCTGCGCGACCCTGGAGGAGTCGCCACAGTCTGCTGTTATATGGTTTGCCTGATTTCCATAATGATGAAGTAAGATTACATTATGATGAAGTAAGATGTGTTTCAGTCCATTCTTGTTGTTCCATTCTTGTCTTATAAGGGTTTTAGAAGATAACAGCACGTAAAGAGATAACTTTCCTTGTCAAAGCTGCTTCAATGTTTCCCCCGTGACTGATGAGTCAAGCTCTAACCTCAACTATCAATGGGCACTGGATGCGTTCTAACTTCTATGGTGACTGGACTCACCCAGAGAGGATCCCAGCTCCTTTATACACCAACACAAACACATGCAAACACATAACATTTCCAAGGTATCCCATCGTCAACTCCATAACGACTGTCATATCCTGGTCCCATGAAGCAATGCAGCAGAAAGCGTAAAGCCTACTGTACCGATGTGTGTGAGTGTACAGTATCAGTAGCCCTATACAGTGGGCCTATATTAGGGAATGAATCCCATTGGTCAGACTTCTTCATGGTACGGCCGGACCCCTTCAGGGGCCCCAGGACACTCCTTAACCCAGAACCCCCCCCAAGATGTCATTTTATTAATTGACATCTTACAAATACATTTTAGATGATGTTGAAATGTATTTTTGGCATAATATATCATATATAATATGTCATTAAATAGTCAAAGGTCTTCCCCACGCAGTCGCACATTGTTGATAAGAGGCTTTATAAAATAGATTCATACGCCAACGTTTTCAGGTTAGGTCGGAGTTCCTCACGTGTTTGACAAGTTTTTTAACAACGACGCCCGCCAGGAATGTCCCGACTCCGCAAAATGAAAGTGAAATGTCGAGTAGCATAGCTCAGGAGACGCCAAAACACCAAGATTTAAGGTGCACAGCGAGGCGACACCCTGATCTAGCAGCTCCCCTATTGCCCCCACCCCTGGAACTCCGCCCCTTCCTGCTCACCCCAACCCCTCCCTCTCCTGCTAACCCAGTTCTGCTTTTCTGGACCGGTACTTCCTGTCTTTGTTTCTGTAGCGTGTATAATAATAATAATAATAATAATAATAACAATAAATTAATAATAATAATAATAAATTAATAATAATAATAATAATAATAATAATAATAATAATAATAATAATAATAATAATAATAAATTGGATTTATATAGTGCTTTTGTCGCACTCAAAGCGCTTAAGTCGCATTCAAGCGCTTAAGTTGCACTCAAAGTGCTTAAATAGTGCATGGTGTGGAACTGCCCCACAGATATGATTCTCAGTGCATAATGGAATTCAACTGACGTTGGGACAGGAGTCTTAGACCTCTCACAGCTTAATGTGTTTTCAAGGCAGTCTTGTGTAAACTTTGACCTGTCTTCTCGTATCAGCATCACCTGAGGCAAAAAGGGATGCTGCTATTATCACCCCTGTTTGATCAGGCTTCCAACCCCCTTTTGGACCAATCTTCACCCCACGAAACAGAAGGACGATGTCCTGGAGAAAGGTGCTGGCCTTGTGGTACTCCTCCATCTTGAGCCTGCTGAGGGCAGTTATCTGCTGGCATGAGGTCAAACCGATGATCAACCTGCTCCAGGAGCACGGCTGTAGTCAGGTAGGACAGAGGGTGGCGTTCTTGCTGCACCGTGTATTTCAGCCCAGCACCTGTTGCCTTACTGAATACATTAAGAGCAGGACCAACCTTCATCTTATCAAAGTGACTTGAATCAAGGACCTCCACTGATAGATGGGGAGCTGTTTTTAATGCTATCCCTTCTTGAAAGGACAATAAGTCCTTCATAGGGAACACTGAAACCTGTCCCCTCTTTCTGTGCTCTCACTTCCCCTTCTCTCCGTCTCCTCATCCCTTCTTTCATCAATCTTTACCGCTCATGTAAGTAGAAGACATGGCACTGTTCATTTTAAAATATCAAAATGATATTCTATAATTCTCAAAATAAGGAACATTTCCATAATTATTATTATTATTGAGTTTTTACTTATTATACTTGTGTCATCTTTAACGCTATAGCTGTGTTCAGGATATGGTCACCATGGTTACAGGTCCAGGGGGGCATGGTGGTGCAGGGGCCCTGTCACACCAAAATTGTACCGGGGGCGAAAATTGTACCGCCTACGTAATCCGTAATCCGTTTCAAAAAACATTTGCGCTCATGTTGCCAAAGACGAAATAGCATAATACAGATGACACTTATTTTTACTCTATATTTGTATTGTATTGAATTTAGCTAGTAAACAGTGTTTAAAGTGTATCATAGTCTAGCCGGCTTGTGTTAATACACTCAGTTTACTAGCTAAATGCGATTAGGGTTAACCCTAACCCTAACCCTAACAATTAAATACAATACACATATAAAGTGAGCAACGCTAATAAATGTCATTTGTAAAATAAGTGCTATCTTTTTAATGTTATTTCGTCTTGTGACGCTCAATGAATGAGCGCGAATGTTCATGAACCTTCCTATGTCATCGTTCGACGCGATCGTCTGTTGCCAGGCAACGTTCGACGCGATCGTAAGGCAGGTTGGGAATTTTCGAACGCAGATAACGTAGGCGGTACAATTTTCGGCCCCGGTACGATTTTGGTGTGACATCAGTGTTGGGCAAGTTACTTCAAAAGCGTAATGCATTATTTATTACTTGTTACTGTCATTTCAAAGTAATTAGTTACATTACAATATTACTGTCTTTGAATTGTAAGGCATTACACTACTTTCACATTACTTTTGCATTACTTTCACCAAAATAACAGGAAATATGGATTTGGTGTTCTCAATAGATCTTCTTGTGTTCAATGCAGCTCATTACACAGCAGGAGGTGATGTGGTTGGCATAATGACTGAGCTAGGGTGGTCCTGCATTGAGTTTAAATCCAACTCTAACGAATAAATGGTCCAGTTTTAAGTTTCATAGAAAATGTATTTATACATCCCCAGCAGGGCATGTTAAATAAGTGCATGCCCCGCCACTCGTAACACATGGGTTATTTCACATCGTCGAAACCAGAATTTGGAATTAATCAAATAAATAATACTGAAATGGATACTTTTTGGTTGAACACATTTGAACGAAATATTTACGATCCCCGAATGTTGACCTGAAGTTGGCGCCACTGATTGGAAGACTGTCGGAATGGCAGTAGGCCTAATAAAAGCTAACGTGTACCGTGTGGACTGAGTCTATAGCCCAGTTGCACTAATCTGCTAAGGCATTGATAATAGAAGCTTACCTTGTCGTTGCTTGCCTGGACAGGGATCTTGCTCACAATGTTTCTAAAAGAAGGTGACTCCACTGTTGAAAGTGGCAGCATATCTTCGACAACATACTCTGCCACGAGTCTCCTCACTTCTCGAGGTTCAAGCATCGCAGAATGGGAGAATGTTAGTTTTTGCTGTTTAGCAGTTTTTTCTCCACTCTCATCCTCCGTTTCCTTTCTTTTTTTGGTTACTAGCTTGATGTTGGAGTGGCACCGCGCTAGATGTTTCGTTAGATTACTTGTGCTATTTCGTGAGGTCGAGAGATCTTTTGGTTTCACACACAAAGTGCACTTAACTATAAGGTTCTTCATATCCTTGTCTCTGACGAATTGAAAATAATGAGCGTATGCCCATCTTGCAAATGTAGAGTCCGACTCTGCTTCTGCTGCTGTCATCTTCTCCTCTAGCAGTAAGACGAAGTAAACATTTGCGCGGGTATTTTCTCCTCTGAGAATCTCGCGGCGTTGGCGAATTTGTATAAAAACAACACACCAGTTAATTTCGGGTTTAAAATGCATTGTAACGCGCGTTACTGAGATTTGTACCGAGTAAAATATTACTATTTTTTTTTTGTAATGCCTTACATTACCACGTTACAGCAAAAAGTAATACATTACAGTAATCACATTACTTTTGTAACGCGTTACTCCCAACACTGTGTGACATATATATATATATACATACATACAGTGGTAGGCATAACTTTAGGCACCCATGCTAAAGTTAACTAAAGAGAGGAATAAAAACATCGATCTAAAAAAAAAAAATTTGATCTTAATGCCTTAATTAAACAAAGATGAAAAATCCAACCTTTAAGGACACCAATTTTCTTTGTGAATGAATAATGTATCGTAAATAAATAAATGTTCTCCCTTAAAATACAGGGTGCATTAGTATAGACACCCCTATTTTAAATTCCCATAAAGGCAGGAAGATTTTATTTTTTAAAAGCCTGTTATTTCATGGATCCAGGATACTATGCATCCTGATTAAGTTCCCTTAGCCTTTGGAATTAAAATAGCCCCACATCATCAAATACCCTTTGCTATACCTAGAGATTGGCATGGTTTTTTTTCAGTTAGCCGATTAGCTGGTCTGATTTGCATTGAGAAATCATTAGGCTAACTAACAGCTGTATCCAAATGAAAATACACTGTATGCTTAGAATAAGGTAATAATTAAACTTTTATATTTTAATAGCCTACTTGAAAGGTCTAATACAGTTCCCAAAAAGATTTGTCTAAAAAAAATTTTGTTTAAATTGGGTTATGCATAACAATAATACCTGTATTTTTATACAGATGCTTCACAAAAAGACTTTCGTTCAATTCTATATGACTTCTGCTATCTTAATAATAGTATTCGGAGCAGAGAGGACTTCGACACACATGGCAGCAGACAAAGTTCCTGCTGAGTTTCAGTGAATTATACTTCCCCCTTCTTATATTAGCTCCACAGTGGTGAGGGTGATTATCTGCCCCCCCTTAACTTTATTAGTATTTAAAATGGCTTCACTTTAACACAGCAACCACCGATGATAAGAACATGACAGATCTTTTTGTAAGCCTACATGACCCATAGACTGTAAAGATATGAATGCATAAATACTGTCAGTTAACAGAAGAACAAGCTCATGAAAGACTGAGCGGCCATTCCATCAGGAAACTAAATTAAGAAGTATTTTTTTTAAACGTAGCCTAGTCATCAGGACCAGAATGGAGAAGAACCAGTCTTTACAAACCTCACCGTTATTCAGACAACCTTGAGTATATTCAGAATAAACAACATCATACAATAAAGAAAGAAAACTCAAATGCATAAAAACACTGAAATCATCAGAAATGTTACAAGCAGAAATAGAAACTGAAAAGAACAAGACTCAACCAAAAAGTCTGTGAGAGACAACAGACATGATGTCGTCAGTGGTCCCTTATCTCGTCATCACTGGAGGAGGAAGAGGAGTCGCTGCTTGAGTTTGGTTCAGCCAACGACCTCGCTGTAGATGATCTCATGTTCCGGTCCAGGGGCTGATCTGTCACCCAGAAGCAAACCTCAGATTCCCTTCATCATTTCCCTACTACGCTTTAAGTGCCACTGAACTAGTGAACCAGTGACACTGTTTTTGTTTCAAACATCTTAGTATGTCTACTTTGATCTCAACATAGTATTCTATGCCATTCTGTCAGTTACTCAAATAATAAATTATATGGAAAAACAGATTTAAAACCCTACGTTTTTGCGAGTCTACGCCAAACAGTTTGTTAAAAATCAACTCTACCCTGAACTCCAGTTCAGGTGCTCTTGATTATCAGGGTTAAGGTGTGTGTGTGTGTGTGTGTGTGTGTGTGTGTGTGTGTGTGTGTGTGTGTGTGTGTGCGTTTGGAGATGCTTTTGGGTCTACCAGCCTACCCAGTGGACTGTAGCAAACGTTGCTCATCTATCCAGCACACATCTAGGTGGACACGCCCACTTGTGATGTCATAAGGGGCAGATTTTCAAAACGGCATGTAACGGCTAATCACACTCACACCTGGTGGCATGTCATTTATCTTCCACTTTAAGATTAAATTGGACATTTTTCAAAGATTTCATTTCGGCGACCTATCATGATAAGTGGTAATTGCAATCTCTCCCGCTGAGCTCCACAGTGGGCTGCATTCCCTACGCCTAGTTGAACAGATTAGTAGTGCTCGAGTACCTTTTAGCGTAGACCAGCCCAGCCAGGAGGAGAAGGAACACAGCCAACAGCACCTTCACCACCACCGACACCGTCAGGCGCCAGTCAAACCTGCCTTTTTTTGTAAAACAACACATTTATTTCAGATACAAATAGAATAGTTTAGATCACTTTGTTAATAACAGTGAGATTACATTGCATTATATAATGTGTTGGATACAGTTCGATTAGATTAGATGACATCATTTCAGAAACAATTAATTTAGATTACCGACACGAACACATCGCACTCATCTCCGACATTGAAGCGATGTACCATCAAGCAAGAGTCCCTGATGAGGACACCGATCTTCTACAATTCCTCTGGTGGCCACAGGGAGATCTGAGTCAGCCTCCGAGCGAGTACAAGATGGTGGTCCACTTGTTTGGGGCCAAGTCGAGCCCAAGCTGCGCTAACTACGCTTTAAGACGGACTGCAGAGGATGGAAAAGACAGGTCATCACCTGAAGCAGTAACTACAGTCCTAGAGCACTTCTACGTCGATGACTGCCTGGTCTCAACGTCCGACGAGAAGAAAGCTATTACCTTAACCAAGGACCTCATTGCACTGTGTGAGAGTGGAGGATTCCGCTTGACCAAGTGGTCAAGTAACAGCCGCAAAGTGCTGTCATCACTTCCCGAACAAGAGAGAGCAAAGGAGATCAAAAATCTAGACCTGGACAGGGATGAACTACCCATGGAAAGGGCCCTTGGAGTGGACTGGTGCATAGAATCAGATTCTTTCAAGTTCCGTATTCACGTGAAAAGCATGCCCATCACCAGACGAGGTATCCTCTCTGTCGTAAGCTCAGTATACGACCCCCTTGGATTCCTGTCTCCGTTCATTCTTCTCGCAAAGACCATCGTCCAGAGTCTCTGTCGAATGAAACTTTCCTGGGATGAAGAGATTCCAGAAGATGTGGCAAACAGATGGTTCGCCTGGCTGTCTGATCTGAGCCAGTTCGCTAGCTTTTCTGTCAGGAGGTGCATCAAGCCAGAGGGATTTGGTCCAGTAACGTCAGCACAACTGCATCATTTCTCAGACGCTAGCGAGAAGGGCTACGGTGTCGTCACTTACCTCCGCATCGCGAACAGCCACGGTCAAGTTCATTGCTCGTTTCTTCTAGGAAAAGCCAGAGTGACGCCGCTTAAACCAGTCACAGTCCCACGCCTCGAGCTCACTGCGGCTACCATTGTGGTGAAAATGGATAAGATCATGAAGCGAGAGCTTCGGATGGACCTCAAAGAGTCTGTGCTATGGACAGATAGCACCATCGTCCTTCGATACATACAACGACGGCGCTCGTTTTAAAACATTTGTTGCGAACAGAGTGTCGACAATCAGAGAGAACACAAGGCCAGCACAATGGAAGCATGTCAACACGACTTCCAACCCAGCTGATCACGCATCAAGAGGATTGAATGCAGAGCAATTCATAAAGTGTCAGAACTGGATTGAAGGTCCTGACTTCCTAGCCAAGAGTGAGTCTCACTGGCCTGTCCTATCAGAGTTCTCAAGAGAGATAAGTGAAGACGATGCTGATGTGAAGTGTACGACCAGTGTGAACATCATCAAGACTGTCGACTCAAGCACAGACCCTCTCTTCAAGCTGACTCATCACTACTCCGACTGGCACAGTCTGAAGAAGGCGGTCGCCTGGATGTTGAGGCTGAAGGAGCTGCTTCGAAGTCTGTGCGTAACAAGGAAGACGTTTGAGTCGCAAGCCCAGTCTTCAGAAAGTCAAGTTGTGAAAATCAAGGCAGTTGAGAACCACATGCAGAAATGGAGATCCATCCTGAAAGGAACCCGTTTGACTGTCAAGGACATCAGAAGAGCAGAAACTGTGATCATTCAGTTCAGCCAAAGTCACACCTTCCGTGAGGAGCTTCGCGCTCTGCAGAAAGGTGAAAAGATCAAGAGAAGTAGTTCTATCATGAAACTGGATCCCTTCCTCCAAGATGGGGTTCTCCGGGTTGGTGGAAGATTGCACCGGGCAGCCTTGCCAGAACACACAAAGCATCCAGCTATCCTGGCCAAGGATCACCAAATCACTACCCTAATCATCAGGAACGCTCATGAGGAAATCGGACATGGAGGGAGAAACCATACCCTTGCTCAGCTGAGACAAAGGGTCTGGATATGTAAAGGAAATGCAGCGGTGAGAAGTGTGCTTTCAAAGTGTGTGAAATGCCGGAAGTGTCAAGCTGCTTTGAGTGAACAGAAGATGGCGAATCTACAACCTGATCGTCTACTGCCTGACCAACCACCGTTCACTAACGTCGGTGTAGACTATTTCGGCCCCTTTGAAGCAAAGCGAGGACGCGTGCAAGTCAAGCGTTATGGAGTCTTGTTTACTTGCCTTACAGTCAGAGCAGTCCACATAGAAATCTCGCACTCTCTTGACACGGACTCGTGTATAAACGCAGTGAGACGTTTCATAGCCAGAAGAGGACAAGTGGAGGTTATGAGATCCGATAATGGAACGAACCTGGTAGCTACAGAACATGAGATCCGCCGGCGATGAAAGAATGGAACCAGTCCCAGATCTCTGAGGCTCTACTGCAAAGAGGAGTCACTTGGATCTTCAACCCGCCTGCCGGGTCGCATCACGGTGGTATCTGGGAGCGACAGATAAGAACAGTCCGGAAGATACTTACCAACCTTCTGAAGCTCCAGTCACTGGATGATGAATGTCTGCAAACTGTGATGTGTGAAGTAGAAGCAGTGATCAACAGCAGACCCCTTACCAAGTCATCTGATGATGTGGACGACCTCGAGCCACTGACGCCGAATCATCTTCTCCTGCTCAATGGAAAACCAGCACTCCCTCCAGGTGTGTTTCAGAAGGAGGATCTATATTCAAAACGAAGATGGAGGCAGGTGCATTATATCTCTGACATCTTCTGGAAGCGCTGGTCCAGAGAATACTTGCCCCTACTGCAAGAAAGGCAGAAGTGGCTGGAGAAGAGGAGAAATGTGAAAGAGGGAGACATCGTACTAATCGTGGACGAGAGGGCTCCAAGAGGGTCCTGGTTAATGGGAAAAGTGGAGAAGACAATCCCCGATGCCAAAGGGTTTGTCCGTCGGTTCCTTGTCAAAACAAAGACCAGCACCTTAGAGAGACCCATAGATAAGTTGTGTCTCCTGCTCGAGATGGAAGAATCTCATGGACAATAAAGGACATTATTATTTAGAACTTTATTATTTTCCATAGTTGCCCATCTTGTGGGCCTCACCTAGATTGGTCGAGGTTGTTTATGTTGTTTTAGACCTATGAAAGAGGACAGAAGGAATTAGAATATGCAAAATTATTCTTTAGTTTTAGATAGGTAATTGTCATCCCCATGATGAGCAATTAGGGGCCGGAAATGTTAGTGCCATTTTGCCATATTGTAATTTAGACTTAGATATTATTAGGATTTAGATATTATATATTTAGATTAATATTTAGTGATTGTTTATTATATTGATTAACTAATTGTTTTGCATAGTTTTGCTTTTTAGTTTAATAACTGTTTAGTGTACTTGTTTTCATTGCTTATACTTATTAGAGATGCATAGGACATTGGTTGCTATAGAGGGCGCTGTTATGCCGTAGCATTGAGGGAGAGTAAAACTGTTTTGTATCTGTTGATGGCATTTAGTAAAGACGGAGCGAACGCCCGTCGTTTCAACAGTAAACACGCGTAGATCTCGTTCTTTCTGTCAAAGAGTGGTTAATCGACTGAATATGTTTAGAGCAATTTGCAAATGCACCAGAAGGCAGTTTTAGCCACTACATGCACCAGAAGCCAAAATGAGACATTACAAAAGCTTGTTGCCAAATAAACACTGTCATGCGCCTACCCAATGAATTCAACCGGGTTAAATTCACTGCGGGTCTCCTGAATCTGTGCAAGCAGCACTAAACAGCAATATCGACGTGATGCGCTATGCATAGAGAATACAATTTGCAACATTTTGCAACAAATTATTCTAAATCTGCCCATAAATGTACACGTTAGAATTGTGCGGTTTTCACTGGCTACAATATTGCATCTGTCAGTTGTCAAATTTGATGAACAAAATGTTAAGCTAATAATTGTTCATAGTCAACTTATATAGTCCATTTATTTAAGCTCTCAAAAGCATAACCATATGCTTTCCCCACATCGGCGGGAAAACACGGCACACGCAAAGTACATCCATGGAATCAGCCGTTCAAAGCCAGTCTGCATGGATCGTATGACAACTGAACGCGCAACTGAATGCGGACAAGGAATACACCGCAGGGGGGAACATGAGAGCCCCAGCTCGCCGCATACTAGTAGCCTGGGTGCTTAAAGCGTGGAACAAGCTGGATACGGAGCGGGTGAAAAACTCCTTAAATGTGTGTTGTGGTGTGTGTGTGTGTGTGTGTGTGTGTGTGGTGTGTGGGTCACTCTGTTCGAGCCGGCACGAGAGTTCAATGTTGTCATTAGCTGTTACGTCTTTCTGACCAATGGGCAGTTCAAGGCCGACCTGGGCTGTACCACTTCAGGAGGGGGCGCTCAGTTACTCCCCTCTAGACTAAATTGAATTGGTTGCGACGTTGACAGATTGTATGTGTTACGTGTGTAGAGTGAGTGAGAGGTTGTGGTTGCACAGCTCAGGCTACCGGACGGCGTGCGTGCGTGCGTGCATGTGGTGTGTGTGTGCATGCGTGCGTGCGTGCGTGCTAGCATGCGTGCAGGCGTTATTCGACGTAGGTTACCAATATTCATACTGACTTTAAATAATACATTTGATAGTATTTCTCATCTTTGCTGAGCAAGAGTTTTGTTCGAAAGTTCAGTGATTGAAACAAATAAAAGCCCGGGCTATTGAAGTTTTACGGTACCACTGTCATGCACCTGCCCGATGTCAAGTGGACCGGGTTGAATTTCACTGCGGGTCTCTCTTCTTATATCCATCTTACAAAATATATTTTATTACTGTCCTTCCTCAACACGCTTTGATTTCACTAAAAGACTAGCAGCACGAAACAGTAATATCGACGAGATGCGCTATGCATAGAGAGGAAAGAATACCGACGTTGAATTTGCAAACATTTTGCAACAAATTATTCTAAATTCGCCATATATGGACACGTCGAATTTTGCTGTTTTCACTGGCTACAATGTTGGATCTGTGGCTGCTGGTAATACAACCACAAAGAAGTATGCTCTACGGGGCTATTTTCCTCATTATTATTATTATCTTTTTTTTTTTGACGGCACAGCGATCCGGGGCTATTCCCAAAAGATCCGGGGCTATAGCCTCGAACGCCCAGGTCTAACGCAGGATCTAGGTGAGACAGGGACTTGAATCTTGGGTCCAGTGCAGTCGATCTATGTAGATAGTTCTGTAGATCGGGGGGATCAGTGTATCTGCGGTTCAGGTCAGCTTTAATAGCAGCTTTGACATCCCGGCTGATGGTGCTGTCTCCCTCACATGGGTCCATGGATTGTATAATCTTTGTTTTTAGGGGTAGGACCATGGATACAGATGGAGCAGATTCAGTGCTTAATAGGGTTGTAACCATTTTGAGTGGTTTGAGCACCTGGAGGACCTCCTCTGCCACTTTCACATCATCATCAGACAAGGTGACAATGTCTCTGATATTTTTTTTCAGAGCCTTGTCAGTCAGTGCAGAGTATATAGCTGCCTGCTGCTCAAGATAGCGCTCCAACATGTCATACGTGGAGTTCCACCTTGTTGGGACATCCTGTATCAGCTTGTGAGTAGGCAGCTGTAGCATTTCCTGCTTTGTTTTAAGCACATGAGCTGCTGTTGTGCTGCGGTGGAAAAATGAAACCACCTTTCTGATCCCAAGCAGTCTGTCCATCTTGTGTGATGCTATTCCCCTTTGGGATGCTAAATTAATCACGTGGGCAAAGCACCCTATCTGTGGCCCCAGTCCAGCTTCCTTCACTGCACTTACTTGGTTTTTGGCATTATCTGTGGTGACTGGGATGTTGTTTTTTGGCCTCTCTATTTTCCACTCTGCTACTGCTTCTGTCAGTACCTGCGCCAGATTTGTGCCGGTGTGGCTCTCGTAGAGTGGGCGTGTCTGCAGCACTGGGCTCTTTATCTCCCACTCCGGTGTTATGTAGTGCGCAGTCACCGTCACGTAACTTTCAGTGGCTCTAGAGGTCCACCCGTCTGTAGTGAGGGCAACGGAGGATGCCTTAGATAATTCATCCACAATAATCTTTTTTTGTTCCTCATAAAGTTCGGGAACGATCTTGGTTGTAAAGTGGGTGCGCGAGGGTATTTCGTACCGTGGCTCAAGCACCTTAATCATGTTTTTAAAGCCTTTATTCTCCACAACGGAGTATGGCCTCATGTCTGCCGCTATAAACACCCCAAGCGATTTGGTGATGGCTTTTGCCCGGTCAGAGCTCGCAGAAAAGCACTGCTTAAATGCATCGGGGAGAAGCAGTTGCAGTGAATTTTTTCTTTTTCCTCCAGTTACTCCCGACACATCGGGATGATGTCTCCTCACGTGGCTGGCCATGCTCGAGGTGTTGCCGTGGTCGTATGGCATTCTGGTGCCACAATGCCGACACACCGTGGCCATTTTGTCCACCACCCTTATTCCGTTTTCATTATAGTGCACAGGGAAGCCAAAGTGCTCCCATACAGCTGATTTAAATAATGCAGGCCTCTCCAACTCCTCCGCTCCGCCGCTCGCCATGCTGCCACGCTAAATGTTCAGTAAGCATGCGCCGATCACGTCTTCTTCTTGGTGTTTTACGGCGGTTGGCAATTGGCATCCACATGTTGGTGCAAAATATCCAAACACTCACTCATTCACACTATATCCTATCATATAAACCTGTTTCTTCCAAAAAGTCAAACAATGCTTTTATATATTTCCTCTTCCTTAAACTTAAACATTTTCCAAAGTATACACCTGCATTCCCAATGCGCCGATCACGTGAACGCGCAACTATTATTTGTCAGCTGACCCGCGGATCACGTGCGTCACACCGGAAATGTAAACAAGCTTGTAATAAAGTACCCAAGGCCACACCGGCAGCACGAGTGTCTCCGTCTATTAAACCTGCACAGCATATCATAGATCCTGTTACACACAGAGGGGCTCACCTTCATCTTCCACCACGACCAGACTCCAAGGCGCAGAGGTTTTCTGCCCACTGGAGTCCAGAGAGCAGGTGTAATTCCCTGTGTCGTCATTGGTCAGATTGCTGAGGTGGAGGGCGGGGCCTGTCTCTGAAAGGGCGTGGCCATTTCTGTACCAGTGGACGTCCAATCGGTGGAAGGAGCAGGCTGAGGTACAGGTGAGTGTGACCTGACCGCCCTCTTTCACCACATTGTCAGTGACGGAGCTTCTGACCTTCACATCCTCTCCATCTGTTGAAGACACAGTGAGACGGACGTTTTTTACAACTGGACAGAATGAAAGCAAACCCTTCAGTTGAAGTGGTCATCACTGATCATTGCCTATTTACCACTGTCAGTTTGTGGATACAAGAAATCATAAAATGTATTTGATCCAAAGCGTCTTCCAGGACATCCAGAAACATCTCATGAGGCCCAGGTGGGTGAGGACATCTTGCTCAAGTTTGACTACAGGAAGCTACTAATCCCTCCCCCATGGGAACCAAGTCTAGTCTCTTCCTATAGTCTGACTATAATGGGACAGTAGTAGAAGTAACACCGACCCTAGTAACAATACTAGATGTAAACCTAACTAGTGAAGGTACTAGAAGTAACACTTACTAGTGACGTTGACGATGACTCCTTTCGGTCCGGTGTACCCATCGCCGTTGGTCTCGAAGTGGAAGCGGTACCTTGCAGTGTCCCGTTTCACTGTCTTGATTATCTTTAAGGTGCAGTTCCTGACGAGGTCCCCCAGGTACCGGAACTTTCTGTCGGCCCGGACGATCTTGCTGTCGTACACGTTGGCCGCGAGGCGCTGGCAGAACTGAAGATTGGGGCACCAGACCACCCGCCCCACCCGGAGCCCCGCGGGGTGGGTGAAGCTGCAGGGGATAGTGGCGGTGGAGCCCTCCACCACGCAGAAGGAGTCAGGGTACTCCACGTGCCAGCCAGGGTCCGCCCCCAGCGGCCCTGGAGGAAGCAGACAGTCGGGGTCACAACAGGGAGCCCGGTTCTAAGGGAGGGTCTCACATGAGGTCATGCTCTCTCCAAGGTGAGCTTTTCACCGTCACGGTGAGAATGAGAGCGACTGGTTGATGGTGAAGACGCTCTGAGAAGGTCAGGGTGTGACGTTGATATTGTAATGTGTTTGGTTTTATATCATAGTATATTATATATTGTGTCTAATTTCACACTTTATACAGTTTTCTTCTTTTGTTATGAAAGCTTTTTGGATGAGGCCCATTAAGAAGACAATGCATTATCATCACTGCTATTTTATTATAACATATGGAACAATAAACTGATCAAAGTGTCCTTCTTTGTCTGTGTTTAGTGGTAGAGCTGGGGTCCCATTAGACTCTAGAAAGAGCTCTAGGTTGAGCCAATAGGCCAGCTGGATCCAGTTTGTGTATCGACACGTTCCCGGTAGTAAACAGAAGAAGCATTACAGCTTACCAGCTAGCAGCAGGAGCACAGAGAGTGTCCATGGATTCATCTTCATCTGCTCCGTAGCTGCTTCTCAGCGTCTGGTTATAGCCATCACTAGGACAGGGGGAGCTGATTGGCTGATTGTGAAAGGCTACAGCAAAATGTAGCTTCCTCCTTTTAGTTATTCTCTGCAATAGCCACTAACCTCAGGTCACATCGCTTTAAAGTCCATATATATCTGCACTTCTCCTTCTCTTGTTTACATGACATACAATCAACAATGGAGTTACTCTAAAAAATGACCAAATGGGACAAAATGAGCTGAGAGAGGTGAAGGGGAGTGAGAGGGAGGGAGAGAGGTGGAGGAGTGAGAGGGAGGGAGAGAGGTGAAGGAGTGAAAGGGAGGGAGAGAGGTGAGGAGAGTGAGAGGGAGGGAGGGAGGGATAGAGGTGAAGGAGTGAAAGGGAGGGAGAGAGGTGAAGGAGTGAAAGGGAGGGAGAGAGGTGAAGGAGTGAAAGGGAGGGAGAGAGGAGAGTGAGAGGGAGGGAGAGAGGTGAAGGAGTGAAAGGGAGGGAGAGAGGTGAGGAGAGTGAGAGGGAGGGAGAGAGGTGAAGGAGTGAAAGGGAGGGAGAGAGGTGAGGAGAGTGAGAGGGAGGCAGAGAGGTGAAGGGGAGTGAGAGAGGTGAAGGGGAGTGAGAGAGGTGAAGAGAGGTACAGAAATAGAAGACAGAGAGAGTTAATATTAATAGACCATAAGAGGGTGGACATTGTGCTGAAACCAGTCTTAAGGAAACAGTTCAGACGCAAAGACTGAGAGCAGGAGGTGGACCACAAGTGTTTGTGTGTGTTCTGTCGTGTTCTTGAAGAAAGTAGTTCAATCCAGGTCGCTTTTAACTCACTTTATTTGTTTTGACGCAAAAGGAGGGAATTGTATTTAACATGCGTGGAGATTGATACCGCAGAGCTATCTTACAGCCCCGGGGGGCTTTCCCCGGGGCTCTCAAGGGGTCTGCCATATGTCTCTGACCTCATCTGACTCCCGCTCCCCGTTTGTATCAAGTAGGCGTGGCCTATGTGGAGTAGGCGTGGCCTATGTGACGTATTGGCTCCGGCTTCCTCACCTGTCTAAAGGTGCTGCCATCTGTGGCTGGAGTAGTTATTGCAGCTTATATGTTGGTCCTGCTCCCCTTGTGGCTATGTGGGGGCAGCTTATGTGCTTAAAATACGTAACAGTTCATAAATATGTATGTCTGTAATGTGTATTGTGTGTGTATTATGTGTGTGTGTGAATGTGTGCCTGATCGATGTCTGTCTATTCGTTTGTGTTGATCACACTAATAGTGTGTGTTCTTGGCACTGGGTATCGCAGGTTGACCAGAGACCGTACCAGTACAGAGAGGCCATACCAGTGCAGAGAGACCAGTACCATTAGCTCTTCATCATGAAGTCGGAGGACAAGATCCAGGTGTTCCATTTCCTGGGGTGATTGGCTGATTGTGAAAGGCTACAGTAATAGTCTTCACATGTTACTTCCTCTTTCAGATATTCTCTGCAATAACCACTAACCTCAGTTCACATCGCTTTAAAGTCGATATATATCTGCACTTCTCTCATTTACATGACATACAAAAAACAAATGGGACAAAATTAGCTGTAAGAATAATTTTTCTTAGTGGTTAAATATCAAAGACCCTAGATGTCACAACTCAACAAAGTGTGTGCGTTCGACAGATGAGCCATAAACAATGTGTGTGCGTTCGACAGATGAGACAGACAATGTGTGTGTGTTCAACAGATGAGCTATGAGCCACAAAGTGTCAAAGTCAGTGGTTGTTCTCAGAAAGTCGTCAGGGTTTTGAAGTGAGGGAGGGATGTTGGTTAAGGGTGAAGTCATCTTACAGCGTTCAAGTACATAAACACATTGGGTATTGATGGTGGAGTATTTAAACACTGCCCTTTCTGTTCACTTTGTCAGATCGTCTCGGTATGTACTGTTTGCTACCTGACTGCCACGTGAGTGAGACTAGCGTGAAGCTTTTTAAAGAGAAGTTATGGTTTACTGTTCTTCCCGGTTCTGATCCCTGCCTGTTTTGGACAAAGTCTTCTGCCTATCGGTTTTGGATCTCTTGCCCGTACCTGTCCGTCTGTATTTGTCTGCCTGCCTGCCTGTTTACGAACCCTGCCTGTACCTGGAATCTGATTTGCCTGCTGGACTGTTTGGGAATAAAACCTTTTAATCTGCAATTGATTCCCGTTCTGAGTCGTGACACAAAGACTGAGAGCAGGAGGTGGACCACAAGTGTTTGTGTGTGTTCGTAAATATGTGTGTACTGTGTGTGTATTGTGTGTGCGCCTGATCGATGTCTGTCTATTCGTTTGTGTTAATCACACTGATAGTGTGTGTTCTTGGCAGTGGGTATCCCAGGTTGACCAGAGACCGTACCATTACAGAGAGGCCATACCAGTGCAGAGAGACTAGTACCATTAGCTCTTTATCATGAAGTCGGAGGACAAGATCCAGGTGTTCCATTTCCTGGGGTGATTGGCTGATTGTGAAAGGCTACAGTAATAGTCTTCACATGTTACTTCCTCTTTCAGATATTCTCTGCAATAACCACTAACCTCAGTTCACATCGCTTTAAAGTCGATATATATCTGCACTTCTCTCATTTACATGACATACAAAAAACAAATGGGACAAAATTAGCTGTAAGAATAATTTTTCTTAGTGGTTAAATATCAAAGACCCTAGATGTCACAACTCAACAAAGTGTGTGCGTTCGACAGATGAGCCATAAACAATGTGTGTGCGTTCGACAGATGAGACAGACAATCTGTGTGTGTTCAACAGATGAGCTATGAGCCACAAAGTGTCAAAGTCAGTGGTTGTTCTCAGAAAGTCGTCAGGGTTTTGAAGTGAGGGAGGGATGTTGGTTAAGGGTGAAGTCATCTTACAGCGTTCAAGTACATAAACAGTTCACCCAATAATTACTGAATTTCCACACCCACCAGACGGTGACATTTTGTCATTCCTGTCACTATCATGCATTTTACAATTTAATCATATACTTTTTATTTTTACAGCATTTCACCACAGCTTTCATTGTTGATTATCTTGTTCGGACACTTTAAAAAAAAACAACAATGCGTTTTCCTCTTTGCTCCCATGATTTATGTTGCATCTAAACCTTTATAAGACAGTTTGTGAAACCTTTCTACCAGGGGCGATTCTAGGTTCTGACTTTTGGGTGTGCTCAGCCCCAAGGAAGCCACAGGGGTATTTGAAGTATATAAAGGATTTTGGATTTTGAATATCGTAGATGTGATTTCCTGAGATCCTAAATTGAATCTGGTGGGGGATAAATCTATCTATTTATCTATCAATCTAACACATTGTATATTTTCAAACAGTCTGCCTGTTTATTGTCAGAAAAGCACAGACGTTTTGTAACAATTTAACCTCAGTTAAACTCATAATACCAATAAGTATTTCATCCAAGAGGAAAGGATCAAACACATGTTGGCTAGTCTCTAAATAAATTGTTTATAATTTAATCTTTTTATCTGAGTTATAGACAACACTGTTGTAAATGTAGTATTATATTATCCATGATTTTTCTTTTGTCCTGTCCAAGATTCTGTGACCATTATTTTCTTAGTTATTATGCTGTTGCATGTCTAAGCCAATATATGGCAGTGTGAGCTAAATAATGCAGTTCCGAGCCACTAAAGTGATGAAAGAAAAAAAGACTGTTTGGATGAAGGGAGGGTAATACTGTAATAACAAATTTGAGGTATATTCAATTTCTTTCTAAAACAAGCTAAAACGACGTCCGTTGATTGGTCGACAGAATCTCAGAAATGACCGTATTTGCCCATTTTCTTTGTATTTACACAGTTACTGAAACACATTGGTTTTCAAAGTACACTATATATGGTATATATGGAAAATGGATAAAAAAAAATTGAAGACAAAGTAAAATGCGAATTTCAAAAAAATATTGTTTAATTAATATTGGAATATTGTATCAACATACAAAAATACAACCAAAAAAATAAACAAGTACAACCTGTACTAGACTAATACTATTGGGACAGACCACTATTTTGGGAGCACTCAACTATGTCGCCTCACTTTCAAGGAGGCAAATCTATCAAGCACTCGTTCAGGATCTATTTTCTCCAGAACACTCTCAACAGACATCACTGCTAGGTGATGGAGTCTCTTTTGCTCCATGGTCCTTCTGAGCCAGGTATGGAGACGTCTTAAAGCACTGAAGGACCTTTCGCAACTGCAGCTGCTGACTGGTATGGTTATTGCAGCCTGAATAGTTGCCTTGAGAGAGGGGAACATTTCTGCATCTAGCAGGTTATATACTGCAAGCATGTTCCATGAAAACAAACAGCAAATAGATTGAAGAGAATTTACAGAGTTTTGCCTTCACTCCCACAGCAAGGGGTGTGTTAATAGTGGAGAGGCAGGGAAGTTGGCAAGTATTGCGTTCACGGAACCCAGTTGACATGCCCAGCGTGTGTTGGATAACTGGACAAGTTCAGTTTGCTGCAACCCTAGATTTTTTTGAGTTTCTTCAAAAATGTGGTGGTTCACAAGAGGAGAATTGAAAAAAGTATAGACATTTTCCAGCATGTCAAAAAAATCTTTGGCCTCAGAAACTGCTCTGCACGTGTGACATAAGACGAGATTTAATTCATGTGCATAACAATGCACATACATGGCTTCAGGGTGCTTCTTTCGAAAATGGGCTTGTACGCCCCCCAGTGCCCCACTCATGACAGCTGCTCCATCATAAGTCTGTGCCACACATCTCAAGTCATCAATATTATTCACTAATAATCGATTCTCAATTGCAATGCATATTGACGCAGCATCAAAATATTTTAAGTCTGTAAGGGATAGGAGCCTTTCCCTTAGAGCACCATCTGCAACATATCTCACACAGAGTGACAGCTGTTCTGTTTTTCCGTCCCTGGCCTCATCGGCCATGATGGCATACATCTTTGAATTCCTCATCTCTCGAACAATAGTTGCTGTAACCTCTTGTGAACAACACTATCATTTGATTCTGAGTGTCAGATGAAAGATAGGTTGTGTTTGCTGGAGGCGTGTAGCTTTGCAAGAAAGGGTCAAACTTTTTCAGGAGGTCCATGCACTCCAAGAAACTCCCTCTCTTATTGCTCACAGGTGATTCATCGTGACCCCTAAATGGAATACCCGGTTTCCCCAGCATACGTGTCACTTCCACAATACGTTTCAAGTATTCCCTTCTCTCAGTTATCTCACTGGAACTTGCAGACTCTATTTGCTGCAGAACACTGCCTGTTGATTTACTTGCTTTATAGCTATGCCAGCAGAGTACACTGTCTTTGTGGCATTGTGTGGTTTCATGTTTCTGAAACATGCTCAGTGCATGTTTACAATTTTTGATCCCACCATTCACAAATTCCTCCTGTTTTAATCTCTTGCCGAACACCCTACAAGCAAAACAGAATGCAGCATTTCTTCTCAATGAATATTCTAGCCAAGTAAAACTCTGGAACCAGTTAGACTGAAAGGCTCTCTTTTGTATTCCAAACTGATCTCGTGGGTACTGAGGCAGCTTCAGTTGTTTAGGACCAGTGTCCTTATCACCTCAATTACAAGCCATATCTGCAGACACTGTTGCTTCCACTTGCTCCTCTATCTGTGCTTCTTTATGTACCTCTCTGGTCTGCTGCTCACCTTCCAAACTCTCTCTGCTCTTCTCTTTCTCCTTAGTAACATAAACATATATATTTAAAGACAGTCATCCATGAAATGAAGTTTAGATATAATGTGCTTTCTTTATATAGTTAGTGAGGTTGTTTGCCCCTATAACAATCAATGCCTTTTTCTCACCTGCTTCTTCCAGGTCTCCCACCCTCAGTGTGTCCCCCATCTCTCCATCCTGCTCTTGCCCTCTTTGCATTCGCACTCTCTCCATGCTCCTATCTCGCTCTTTACATACATTCAAACGTTTAGTAAGGAAGTCGTTATAAACTTTCCAAAAAAATAAATAAAGCAAACAAGCCGAGGGGCAAGTGTCTGAGGTAAATAAAGTAGGCCTACACTATAACCTGTCCATGTGCAGTGGGACAGAGCAGTTTGTAAAGATTGAGTAGATAAATATGGGCAAATGCAATAAATGTGGTCAAAAATATGCTTATTATGTCTTCTTGACTACCTGATAATGTTATCACCTGTTTCATCTTGCTCTCTCTTTTTCTCCCTCTCCTCATCTCCCCTTCTTCGTGCTGTCAGCAAAAAATACAAAGTAATACAGTATAACAACTAACAACAAAGAAATAAAGGCTAACACATTATTTGTTGCTAGATTTATATTATCTCACCTGGCTGACTTCTTTTAAAAAAAGAACGTATGTCCATCTATGGAAAGCAGAAATTTGCATAAAGAAACTATGAATTAAAATGACTATCATTGTAAGCACAAACAGATGATCATGGGCATCAGGGCCATATATGTAGTCATAAAACAACTGGTACAACGTTATGGTAGCCTATACCGACTATGTGATCTGCTTCTTTCAAAACATAAGCACAACGGTGCTGGAGCGCGACGCTTCCTATTGGTGCTAGGGGCGGCATTTGACGTGCACACTGCGCACCGCAGCGCTTCGGCGCCGGTGTGTTAGCTTATCATGCTTTAGCTTATCATGCTACGGAGTACGGACCATTACAAGCCCGACTAAAGCATGAAGCAATTCAAGAAGAGGCATAGATAGAATCGCCTTGCGGTCAACTGTCATTTAATAGATATCTAACAGATTATGTCAAGGTTTTAAAATGAATTATTACCTGGTCATGTTATGACGGACGAAACAGCAGAAACTATGTTATGTGCGCTCGAGCTGCATTTCGGATTTGTCAAACAGGAGACGCCCACCCACCAATCAGAGGTGAGAGTTTCCTGCAGGAATGTTGCGCTCGATTTCACTAGCCCATTTGAGCCCGTTCATTAGTGTACTGTACAGCATCCATCCTCTCGTTGCTTGTGTAAAAAAAAAACGGTGGAATATTCAATTTGAGGTCGAAACGATAGGACGGGCTAAGGCAGGTTTTGGGTGGGCTTGAGCCCACCCAAAAAAGGTCTAGCTTCGCCTCTGCTTTCTACCTTTAAAACCCGCTCTCACCTCTTGCTCTCATCACTTTATAAAATATAACATTAACACCCTGTCACAATAACATACATTTACTGCACAATGAGTGGCGTCAGAAATACCATTTATGGCTCAGACGCATCCACCTTTGCTTTGCCGCGGTTGAAATCGCTACTGACTTTTCTTCAATCCTCCTTCCCAGAAAATAAATATGGCAAGGGTAGGTTTATAAAGGTCAAAAAGCCAGGGGCTGAAAACACTGAGGATGACGACAAGCCTGGCCTACCGCAAGAGGGTATATGACCTAAGTTTAGAGAGTAGTTGGTACATAAACCTCCCAATAGAGTATAACCCTGGCATCTGAATGCAGCAGGGATAGTTCAATTATACCGTCCTTCCCACTGGTTTTACAAAAATAAATAAATCTAAAACAAATAGTGTTGCGTTCTACATCCCACCTGAGAGTATGCATTAGGAACTGTTGGTCTTAAACAGAAATCCCCTTATTTGTCAATACCCCTGTCCTAGTGATCAAGTGTTTTCCTACTTGTTTTCACCGGCTTTTCTTCTCCATTCCTTTCTGCACACACGTTCCCCTAAACTCCTCCGACAGCGGCCAGCCCAGAGCCGATTTATAGGCCCATGCGCAAACCACGCAACACCAACGCTGCAATGCATGAACTCAAGCAGGAGGCTCCTCAAACGGAGTCCGGGCGTTCAGACGGAGACTCCAGATCTGGTGGTGAGGGGAGCGTGATACAAACAAGAAGCTCCCATAGCCCACCAGGAGATGCCTCCCCCAATAAGTTGAGCTCTTGCGATGAAATGTTACCGGACAGGGAAAGCGAATCCCAATGCAACGATGAAGATGGTAACCGATAGCCTCACAAGCATCCCCTTTCATTAGATTAGGCCAGTAGAACCAGCAGCCCCTTTTATTAGATTAGACCAGTAGAATCAGCATCACCTTTGATTAGATTAGCCCAGTAGAATAGTACCCTTCTGTTGTCTCTTAAGAATTGTCACCAATACCAGTTTTCTTTCCTACATTTTCCTCTTATAAGGACTTCTTTGTCACCATTTACGAACTGCAGCTTTTATGAATATACATGGTCTTCTGAAGTATGTCTCTTTTGTTCCGGAGAACTAGGGTCATCCAGGAGATCATTCCAGAAGTCTTCCAGGAAATCCCAGCCATTCAGAGAGGAGGAAGAAGAGTTTCTAGGTCAAATGGCATTCAGCGACGAAGAGTGCCAACAAGGTGTGCCCAGCAGGGTTAGACAAGAGCCTGAGGGTGAGTGATGACTACATAGTGTTTTATTTTTCAATTTGTTTTATCAAACAGAAAATATGGTGGTCAGTATTCATACATAGCCTGTTATTCTTGGTGTTTTATAGTACCAATAACCACTTCACATAGAAGCATTCAAAACAGATTTCCCTATTGTGACAAATTTGAAAGAAACTTAATACACTTCAAGTACTCTTTATTCATATTCTTCAAATTAACAATCTTAATCAATGGTCTTAGCCATAATGCAATCTAGCAAGAATGCATGCAACACTGTATGGTACTCCTTCAGATTCCCCTACTGCGACAGCCTGGTAACAGATCAAATAAATAGGCATTTGGTTCCATGTTAAATATTTACAACTCCTTGTTGACTTCTCGATCATTGCCTACCTTGTCTTTTCACATGTTCGGCCTTATGTTATTGGCTTCATAGTCTTAAGATTGATATCGTCAGATCAGATTCAAAAGTAAGGATGCTTAAGCTGCTCAGCTGTCCCAATTCCCCAAAACAAAATCTGTAAAGGCGAAGTATCTTTATTAATGAAACAAGTTTTTAAATATCATCTGCAGTACTTAAAGTCCTCAAGGAATAAAACACAGATGCGGGGGAAAAGAGATGCCTTTAAAGAAACAAAGTGGAGCGACCAAGGGACAAGTCTGGTTTGGGTTTAAGATTAAGGATGGTTCACTTTTATTATTGGTGGTTGGTTAAGTTTAGGCATTAGTGATTGCATTAAAGATTGTTTAGGTATTAGGAAAGAGTTTAGGTACTAGAGATGTTTAGTTAGATGGTCAAGTTTAGGTACTAGGTTAAGGTAAGAGTTTAGGCATTTGAGCTCTTTAGTTAGATGGTCAAGTTTGGGTATTAGGTTTGGTTGAGGTAAGCGAGTTTAGGCCTTTGAGATGTTTAGTTAGATGGTTCAGTTTAGGTACTCGGTTAAGGTAAGAGCGTTTAGGCATTTGAGATCTTTAGTTAGAGGGTTAAGTTTGGGTATTAGGTTGGCTTTTTGTTTTGTTAGACAAGTTACTTTAGGCATTTTATATGATTCAATTTAGGACAGTAGAAAGAAAGATTAGCGATATTGTTAATCTCAGGTTTGCTTCAGCTTTGTCCCTTTAGTCGCTCCCTTAGAAAGAGGGTTCCGAGGTAACTGGGTTAGAAATACAATAGTTGGGGTCACAGAAATAAAATGTATGAATCATTAATAAACATGCTTTTCCTACAACATGGTGTGAATTACAGTACTTTGTTTTAAAGTTAAAATGGTAAAGTGGTAACAGTATGGCGTGTAGCAGGCAGGAGGAGTTGTAGGAGTTGTTGAGCTCCGAGTGGTTATGTCTGGTGTAGATTGGATTGTAGGTGTAGCCAGGGATCCTCAGGGTGGATGGGGAGTAGGCCACTGTTGTAGATCAACTGTTGGGTCATCGTACTCTGAAATAAATTGAAGGCAAAAAGTAAAGTCAGGCTCCCGATTTAGAAGACATTTAGATCACCAAACGTGAAGGCCAATCAAAGACACCTAAATACAGTAACAGCAGCATCTGGCGTCAAACATAGGTCATTACATTCAGTAATTTATGTTGGATTTGATATCGATTTACAGGACAGAAAAGGCTTCAAGTCATTACGGCAACAACATCAAAATCCTCAGTGCTGGATTACCATCTTTCATCAATAAATGTATATGCATAATTGATACAAGTCAGTTGAGCTATTCCCAGAGAGTCGACCTTTTTATGAAAATTGGGATTGATTATGTTATTGCCATTTGGTCCATTTAAGAATGAAGTAACCATTTATCAAAGTTCTCACCTGGGTCTCTGCACCATGGCAGCTGCACAGCCGTCTGCTCTTCCATTGTGACCTGAAAAAAACAGTACTTTGTTGATCCCAAGTGGAAATTAGTCACATCAAGAAGGGCAAAAAATATACACCAAGGGTAGATATAAAAATTATACAAAGGATGGAAGCAAGCATTGTGTAACCGGGAAGGGCAATTATTCATTTTTACGATCCTTAAGCATTAGCCAATATCAGTTTGACTAAGCGAAAAAAAAAAATCAAAAGCACACACTATGAGAGCATTATTTTGGGATGGTATCGATTGATTATTTGTGTACAATGGCCCCGACCAAGTGTAAATGTATCCAACAGTGGCATTGTCAAGATGCATTGAAAGCTTCCCGAAATGTTTGCGTTGGGTTTGACAGGTTGCAATATTATGAAGTAGGGGATACGGTACCGTTGCTGGGAGTTGATCACCCTAGCATTTTAACAGGTCATCCGTTCCATGTACCTTCTCTCGAACAAATGGGGGGGGGGGGGTACTCACCTGAGCAGCGCTCTTCAGCATCATTGACTTTTATTCTGGTCGACCAAAAACCCAGCAACAATTTGCTGATAAACCAAGCTAATGTGTCCTAGATTTTTTAGATGATAAGATTTACTTTATTGAACCTTTAATCGGTCTGAAGAATTCACCTTTCCTGGACGAGGAGCTGGTTGGTGTTGACACCTCCCGCTGACCGCCACCGCGAGGACCTCCGACTGCTTCGCCTCAGTCCCTTCGGAAACACACGTGATCCATTTGCACACTGGACATTTGTTTTCTCCCCATTAATGCAGTCCAACACTTCACTCAAATGTCAATAGTGTATTTTACATGCATTTTTACAGCACAGTACATAGTGGGCTGTTTTGATAGAACTAATTACAATAGTTCTCCCAACCTCAAAAGCCAGCCACATGTAATACACATCCTGACTAGTCCTAGTGGCCGAGAATGCTTTCTTAACAGCCAGTCAGAATGAACACATCTGTATGGATTACTTTAGATCTGTACAATGAGTCGCTGTCCGTGTCATTCTAAACAATCTAAACAATCCAAGCAAGCCATCAATAAATGCATTCCATTGTCTTACCCTTCAGCATCTGCAGAGCTGCACCATTCCTGGTCTTCCCTCCACCTACAGCCTCCAGAGCCAGTCCTGAATTTGACAAACACTGGAGAACACTGATCTTGAAATTAAAATGTTCAGGGGCCAACGCTACCCCTGAACAAAAATAATCCAAGACATGTATTGCATGGTCCACTGTTCATAAATAATTTGTAATGCTTAAATTCCTTGGAAATAAGTAATATGAAAGACAGCATGACGCACATCTAGCAAGATGGTTATGGTACAGTGAGAACCTGATGTTTTTATAGATCAAACCATTTAGCTCAAGTAAAAAACCTTACTTGCCTCCATTGCTGATGTTCGTACATATCTTCGAAGGGACTTTGTGAAATTTGACAAAATATTGAAATGTAAAATTTGTCAAAGATTTAAATTTGCAGTACTACGAATCTGAATTTGCCGGTGAAGGCGTTTAGGGTTGCCAACCTGAATTCCAAAAAGACAGTCAATGTCAATTTTATGCAAAGTTCAAAGAACAAATGCGCTGGAAAAACGGCAAACATGGTTGTAACGCTGCAAACTGATTGAGGAAGCGATACCAAACTACGGGGGCAACGCTCCCAACAATGTTGCATTGGAGAAAACTGCCATCAAAGCTACATTTAGCAGACCCTTTTAACCAAAAAGACTTACATAAGTAAGTCGCAATTTCCTTCAGTACATTTAAAATAAGAAGTGAAACAATACATCGCTGTCGGTACAGTAAAGATGTTCATAGGGCCAAGTGCAAGTACTAACAATCGCTAGGCTAATCCATTCCACGTATACAGCAGTGATAGCTAGCTAATGCAGATGCTACACAATTAAGTACTATGAATAAATACAACATACAGGTTAGCTACGAGGTGAAACGCTCCCAACACAGTTGCGTTGGAGCAAACTACCTTCCAGGCTACCAGGTGCAATGCTCCCATCACCGTTGCATTTACTGTACAGTCAGTGTGTTTACATGCACCGCTTACAGCCATAGGTCGAATATGCTCCCCAATTGGACAACTGCAATTGTCCGTGTACACATCGACTCAATGGCCGAAGCATGTCATGCCCCGGTACGATAGGTGGCGTTGTATCCATTTCAACCACCTTTTTAAATAAATCAGTTTCTAGACTTCCTCCCATCCATAAACTGTAAATTGTGGATGTATTTTAACTGGTACATCATGAGTTTCCTCGTCAGACCAAAAGTGAGTCTTGCTCCTTGACCTCTCCATAGTGTTGGCCGTTTGACGGTGACCACACAATGTCTAGATTATTTCCGGCTCCGGGAAAAAATCTCCAGCATGCGCAAAACGCAAAATCCGATTGAACGTATACATGCATGATTAATGACCATCAATCGAATAATCTAGGTCTTAATCCGACTATGAGAACCCGATTTTTCCAATTTAGTCCGACTAAGGTACATCTTAAAAATCCAATCATATTGAGACTAACCCAATAATTTGTTTTCCGAGTGTCATGTAAACACAAGTCTCACTTGCGTTTACATGTTTAGATGGATTGAACCAAAAGGAGACCACCTGAGGCAAATCATAAAGGAACCGCACTGCCCCTATTTCAGATCATATTGCACAGAATAAAACCACATTGCAATTAAAATCGTATAGTGCATAGAACTGCAAAGAATTAAAATTGTAGTGCATAGAATTGCAAAGAATTAAAATCGTATAGTGCATAGAATTGCAAAGAATTAAAATCATACAGAGCATATAAATGCAAATAATTAAAATGGTAGTGCATAGAATTGCAAAGAATTAAAATCGGAGTGCATAGAATTGCAAAGAGTTAAAATAGTATTAAATAGAATAAAACTACATTGCAAAGAATTAAAATCGTATTGCAAAGAATCAAACCACATTGCAAAGACTTAAAATAGTATCGCACAGAATAATACCACATTGAAGTCATCAAGCAGCAGCAGCCAACAACTTCAGCAGCAGTCAACAGTTTGTAAATGTATGGAAAGCTGTAAAGAGGAAAGATACAAAAAAGGGAGAATGTAGAGTACTGTGTGCATGTGTAAATCATCTAATCCATCAAACCTACCAAGCCAAAAACCAACAATTGAAACCAAACAATAACATGCCCGCAGTCATTCGTCTAGTGAAGTCAGTCGGACAGCTTTTCAAACACCAGTCCAGTGGGGTTACGGGAGGAGCGAAAACAAACCCCATTGTGGAAGTTTGAGGTCACAGCTTCACACACTCGCCCTAATTTCGGTTTGCCAGATATCCGTTCTGGGCTTTTCCAGAACTTCCAGTTTTTTGTGGATTCCTGAGGGAGGTGAGGCATCGGCACAAGGTGCTGTGCCGTCAAATTGTAAAATGCAGAATTGCACCCATGTCATTTCCACTAGGGATGTTCAGTAGTCCAGTGGTGCTGTGAAACAAAAAAGCAATTGGCGAAAATAGTTGCATTCGCCAATTGGTCTACTTACCATTTAACTTGCGCTTGTTTGCTTTCACCAATTCCAATTTTGCCCAAACGTTGAACTTTCACAATAGTTGCAGGTGTTCTTCCATTTTGCGTCCAGTTTCAAGAGCACACCCTTCCCAGTGTCCAGACAGGTTGTCGGTGTTGTAGCGGTCCGCAGCGTTAGTAAAGTCAGTCGTTTAGTCATCCCCCGTTAGGCCTCATACAAACACGTGCAACAATGCACTCAAAAACAGCCTACAACACCGCACTAAACATGCAATGAGCAAAACCAAACAGACGAGCAGTAAAAATCAGGTTAGGTTTAGGGGACACGGGGTGGACACATTCACAAGTTCTGAAGCCAGCAGCCAAACACAACCAAACAACTTCAACCAGCTCATGGAATAACAAGCGATGGGTGACTCACTGCGGGGTTCGTCGCTCCCCCGTTGGTGGCCACGTTGTCCGGATTGTTGAGTCAAAAGCAACCGCGGGACCATTTTAATTTGTGTTTGGGAGCAACGCAAAATAATGCATGTGACACAGGTGAACACAATTAAGAGCTAATGAGAACGAGAACGGGATGGCTGTGACACGCGAGAAGCTCGAGCCGATAAACAGCTTCCCTCCATATCGAACGCAGCACATGAAAAACCTGTATTGAATAAAAATGATCAAATATTAATGTACGTTTTGTATTTTGTATTTGGGTCACATACGAACTAGGTATAATATAGGCATTTGGAAATGTGATTATTGCAATTATTGATGTCTACTGTTTGGTTTATTAGTCTGTCCTGTCGGGCTCTCATTTTCCTTACCTATCAAACGTCTTCATAACGAGATAAGCGGTCTCCCAAATTGATGAAAACAAACTGTTTTCTATGGTCCTTCTCAAATTTGAGGCTTTTCCCCAAAGAAATGTAACAGGGCCCAGGTCGATCCAAATCCTGGAAATATTACATTTAAAAATGTAATATCATATGACGAGATAACAGGGCTAATGCCATCAGATCTGATTTGATTGCATTCACGCTAATGCAATCAGTCTAAATGGCAATAACTGTAATGGAGTATGTAGTGTGTGTATGTTTGTGTGTTTGTGTGCGTCCAGATTCAATGCTGGCATCGGGGCCTGACCTGACCCCAGTAGGGCCGGGCTTGGAGACCCAAGCCCATTCATAGAACCAAGTGCAAGGACTAACAATCACTAAGCTAACCCATTGCCCGTGTACAGCAGTGATAGCTAGCTAATGCAGATGCTACACAATTAAGTACTATGAATAAATACAACATACAGGTTAGCTACCAGGTGAAACGCTCCCAACACAGTTGCGTTGGAGCAAACTACCTTCCAAGCTACCGGTGACACGCTCCCAACACAGTTGCGTTGGAGCAAACTACCTTCCAAGCTACCGGTTAAACGCTCCCAACACAGTTGCGTCGGAGCAAACTACCTTCCAAGCTACCAGGTGAAACGCTCCCAACACAGTTGCGTTGGAGCAAACTACCATCCAAACTACCAGGTTAACTATCCCATCAAATTTGCGTTGGAGCAAACTACCTTCCAAGCTACCAGGTGAAACGCTCCCAACACAGTTGCGTTGGAGCGAACGACCTTCCAAGCTACCAGGTGAAACGCTCCCAACACAGTTGCGTTGGAGCAAACTACCTTCCGAGCTACCAGGTGAAACGCTCCCAACACAGTTGCGTTGGAGCAAACTACCTTCCAAGCTACCAGTTGAAACGCTCCCAACACCATTGCATTTATTGTACAGTCAGGCCTAGTGCATAGAATTGCAAAGAATTAAAATCATAGAGCATAGAAATGCAAATAATTAAAATGGTATAGTGCATAGAATTGCAAAGAATTAAAATCGGAGTGCATAGAATTGCAAAGAATTAAAATCGTATAGTGCATAGAATTGCAAAGAATTAAAATCATACAGAGCATATAAATGCAAATAATTAAAATGGTAGTGCATTGAATTGCAAAGAATTAAAATCGTAGTGCAAAGAATTTCAAAGAATTAAAATCGGACTGCATAGAATTGCAAAGAATTAAAATCGGAGTGCATAGAATTGCAAAGAAATAAAATCGTATAGTGCATAGAATTGCAAAGAATTAAAATCGGAGTGCATAGAATTGCAAAGAGTTAAAATAGTATTAAATAGAATAAAACTACATTGCAAAGAATTAAAATCGTATTGCAAAGAATCAAACCACATTGCAAAGACTTAAAATAGTATCGCACAGAATAATACCACATTGAAGTCATCAAGCAGCAGCAGCCAACAACTTCAGCAGCAGTCAACAGTTTGTAAATGTATGGAAAGCTGTAAAGAGGAAAGATACAAAAAAGGGAGAATGTAGAGTACTGTGTGCATGTGTAAATCATCTAATCCATCTCTTAAATCAAACCTACCAAGCCAAAAACCAACAATTGAAACCAAACCATAACATGCCCG
>NC_136934.1:51954068-51981568 GCF_949987615.1 Pollachius pollachius | reverse complement strand
CTAGGATAAATCGATGCTAGAGCTAGGTTATTTCAGGAGGGTTACAAGCTGATTAATGTTGTGTAATCAATTAGGGATATGTATAAACCCGACCATATATTATCAACAACTGTCTCTTTTTTCATAGCAACACGTCATTCAAATCAAATCCGTCTAACTCCTTACTCCAACCGATATTGTCAACTTCTTTGAGCACTACCTTGGTGAAATTAATATTTTAGTTTTATAACGTAATTCAGAGTTCTTGGTTATCCTTTAAATGGACATGTGATTTGTTCCCACTTCCCAGGGAGGCCGTGAGACTGTGAGGCTGCAGGTGTTTCTGGAGACGCTGGGCGTGGAGGAAGAGACGCTGGAGGGAGTTCCGGCTCACCTGCGCCTCCCAGTGGCTGTGACCCGCTACTGGCTGAGGAGGGCCAGCCCTGAGCCGACGGTCCTCAAAGCTCTGCTGATGGTCATGGTCCAAGGAGAACTGGAACGACGGACAGGAGGGACAACAGGTAGGTAGCACATGTGGTGCTCAGCAAAAAACTCAAACAAACAAACAATCAAACAAACACTCATCCCTGTGTGTGTGTCTGTCTGTCTGTCTGTCTGTCTGTCTGTCTGTCTGTCTGTCTGTCTGTCTGTCTGTCTGTGTGTGTGTGTGTGTGTGTGTGTGTGTGTGTGTGTGTGTGTGTGTGTGTGCGCGTGTGCATCAAGTCTTTATTATTGCCAAATGACATAAATCGTCTAGAATTCACTCTGGTGATTTGGCTCAAACAGGACAGTGGAGACAACCAATCTGCCTGGACATGCAGAAAAGACATCACATAAAAAATAGACACATGCGTTGTAACCAGTGTGAAAATACAATAAATAAATAAGTAGCTAAGACAAAGTGCTAATGCACTTAAATACCCTGAGGAGGAGGACACAGCTTTATTTCAGGGGGATGTGTCATTTAGAGGGCTCACATTTAAATCTGCAATAAAATGCATTTAGTTTGTAGCAAGGGGTAATCATCAAGAACTGCCTGACTGTTTTCATAATTAGTTATCTGCTATGGCTATGACAAACACCCCTGCTGTGTGTGTGTGTGTGTGTGTGTGTGTGTGTGTGTGTGTGTGTGTGTGTAGGCTGGCAGGGGTATACCAATCACCTCTCTAAGCCTCTGGATGGTGTCGTGGCTCACAGCTTCAACCAATGGCAGGCCTGCCTGAAGGATGCCTCCCAGCTCAACCTGCTGCTCTGCAAGCCTCTCCCTGAACCCCACTTCGCCTGGTGAGACACCCAGACAGTACTGTCTCCAAAGCAACACCATCACCTAGTCAGTACTGTTTGCATAGCAAAACCATAACTAGCCATTACTGTTTCCATAGTGAGACAATCATATAAAGTCAGAAGTAACTTTAAATAACAGGACAACATCACAAGACTGATTTTAACAGCGAAATACTGAGAAATGTTAACGTATAAACATTTGTGACGGAGAAAGTTGAGGGTTGGGTCAACCGAACGAAGTTTTAAGATAAGATAAGTGCTTCATTAATCCCAGACGGGTTGGTCCAGGTTGTACCAGGGCAGGCTGGTGCACCGGCGGCAGAAGCACCTCCAGGAGAGAGAACCAGAGGTGGAAAATGCCAACTTCATCAGTCTGTACAGGAGGCTCCTGGGAGCAGTGACCCAGTCAGACCCCGGGGCCAACAGGAGAGCTGGGGGGCCTGAGGCCCAGCTGAGGGCCAGCATGGAGCGCCTCGACACCCTTCACCTCAACACCCTGGAAGAGGAGGAGGAGGAAGAGGAGGAAGAGGAGGAGGAGGAGGAGGAGGAGGCGGAGGAGGAGCAGGGCGGGGCTGCATTCCTGGATCAGGGCTCGGATTGGGTGGAGGTTAAAGGCAGGAGGAGGAAGCGTTAGGGGGGGGGGGGGCTTGTGAGGAACAGATTTGGTAACACGTTACCGTCATATATTATATTAAGCAGCAACAGAGATATAAAACCTTTTCGTCATTTTGGTATTGTATCTTCAATAAGAAACTAGGAAGGAAGAAAAAGGAGAGTTGAGAACATTGGAAAAGGATGTTGCATCACAATATTATGGTTGTGGGCTTTTTCTAAGCGTGAATCATAACTTGTGTTGTGGGCTTGGTTCAAATTATCGATTTTCTGATTAAAATTGATCTTCCTTTGAATTTGCTTATTAATTAATAAAATCTGATGATTGATCTTTCAATTCAACATGTACATATACATACATACATATATATGTATATATATGTATACAAATATATATATATATATATACATCTATACTTATATACTGCATATATACATATATATATATATATATATATACATATATGTATATATGCAGTATATATGTGTGTATATATATATATATATATGTATATATATGTATACATACTGGTTTTACTATGCACTTATTTACTGCAATTCATGATATGAATCAATAAACTCATGTCAGCAGCTTGTCCGCTCTTCCTCCGTGTTGTCCTAAAGTCTCCACCACGGTTTCCTGAGCTGCATGAGGAGGCTCCAATCGCTCAGAGAAAGGAGTACAGATGTTCTCCTCCCCACCGACGCAGGGAGGAGAACCAAACGGTTGGCTCAAACCGGCAGGAGCAATCTGACTAATCAAAGATTACAATGACAAAAAAAAGAAGTGAGGCCAAGACTAGGCTGAGAGCAGCTGCTATTCCCACCATCCCTGTGCATCGTCCTCAAACACAGGAGGGCGCCTACACCACCATGTACCCCTGGACCTGTAACCATGGAGACCATATCCTGACCACAGCTGGAGCGTTAAAGGAGACACAGGTACAACATGTATGAACTCTGAATAATTACGGAAATGTTTCTTATTTTGAAAATTGTAGAATTTCATTTTGATATAGAACAGTGCCATGTCTTCTACTAACATGAGCTCTAAAGATTGAGGAAAGAAGGGATGAGGAGACTGAGAGAAGGGAAAGTGATAATAAAGAAAAAGGGGACAGGTTTCAGTGTTCCCTATGAAGGACTTATTGACCTTTCAAGAAGGGATAGCATTAAAAACAGCTCCCCATCTATCAGTGGAGGTCCTTGAGCCAAGTCAAGACGCCAAGTGCTCAGCTGCTGCATTGATCAACCTCGACGTACTTTGATTCTCAAAATGAAGAGGTCTAAACTGTATGCAATAAAACAGAGTATTTTTTAATACAATTCATTAGAAATGGCCCTTTTTGCTTACTTTTCGTGTCCATATTTCCACAATTAATAGAGTTAATTTCATATTAAATATACTTGAGCATCTTTCATTTATGTATGGATGTAGACCATATTTTAGCCATATTTAGCTTTTCTAAGATTCCTCACATGAGTACCTTTACACTTTATGGAGTTCATCCGTACTTTGAACCAGAATTTGAGAGTGAAGTTATTTAAAATAATTTAAAGGAAAATATTCAAAAAATGTTCCATGCATCACACATTGTTTAATAGAAATGTAGTATAGTACAGCTATAAGTGGGTAAAAAAAATGCTAAGCAAAGTAAAGGTGAATCAGGTAATATGTGTCTTCAGTGATGTTCAGTATAGTGATGTCAATTAACAGGGCAACATTCGCTATGGGAACGGGGGGCGCAAAGCTCAATCTCGCCTAGGGCTAACAAAGGGCTAGATCCGGCCCTTCTGTTTCGTGGGATGGTAACATTAACAGGGGGGATAATGGCAACATCAATGTTTGCCTTAGGTGATGCTGATACGAGAAGACAGGTTTGTGGTAACGTCAAGGTTTACACAAGACTGCCTTGAAAATACTTTGAGCTGTGAGAGGTCTAAGACTCCTGTCCCAACGCCAGTTGAATTCCATTTTGCACTGAGAATCATATCTGTGGAACAGTTCCACACCACACACGATTTATACTCTGGAAATCTCACATAGCCTAATCCATAAAACAGTGTGACCGACAAGACTCAAATCATATACAAATATATGCCTCCTATATGCTGATACTATAACATCAATACACTATGCACACCAGGTCATTACAGTGGATACAGTCATATCCTGTTAATGTCAGGAAAGTGAAACCAATAGGGAACTAAGGAGTGTTTGCGTGTGTGTGTGTGTGTGTGTGTGTGTGTGTGTGTGTAGGCGGGCAGCAGTATACCAAACACAGTGAACAGCTTCCCGATGGTGTCGTGGCTCACAGCTTCAACCAATGGCTGGCCTGCCTGAAGGACGCCTCCCAGCTCAACCTGCTGCTCTGCAAGCCCCTCCCTGAACCCCACTTTGCCTGGTGAGACACCAGGACAGTACTGTTACCATGGCAACACCATCACCCAGACAGTACTGATTCCACAGCAACACCATCACCAAGACTGTACTGTTTCCGTAGCAACGCCATCACACCCAGGATGAGGAGGGGCTGGGCTGAAGGCCTGGATCATGACTCAGATTGGCCTACGGTGTCGGTTAGAACACGCTACTGAACCAACGACAGGAAGGACCTGGTGTCCGCCCAATGGGTCTAACTTTTTGCCAAAGGCAGTGAGCTAGTCCCTTGGTTTGAGGAAGTTATCTGAAGGGAGGGATGTTTTATTTTGATTGGATCATTTCAAAATGTAGCTTCTCTCTTTCTTGTTGCTCCAAATTGCCCACCCTACCTTAACTCTGTTTCTATCACAGAATTAGGAAACAAAAAAAGGAGAACCAGAGAATCAACCAACGAAGACACAAACCACAAGGCAGAAATATAACCGAGCAGAGTCACTATTGATTCTATTGATGACATTGTGGCTGTGGGGGGACGTGCGACGTCTGGCCTGCAGGGGGAGTATGGACAGGTTGGGAGCGCACGGGATTGGCCGGGGGGGGGGATTGAACCTGGTGACAAGCAGGTGTCTGCACTCAGGTCAATCAGGGAGGCTGTACTTATGTGCCTGTTTTCTGTTATAGTAGGAGACCCAGGAGCGAACGGACCAGGGAGGTCCGGAGCGAGCGTGACGCTGAGCTAGATCCACCGCGAGACGGCTAAATGGACCTTTTTGTTACCTTTTGATATTTCTGTTCAGTTTGTATCGCAAAATAAACCGATCTCCTGCGGAGAGAACGACAACCCCGCCTGCTCTCATTCTTCGAACCCGTTACAGTGGCCCATCATGCATCCCTTACTTTTAGTCTCTAAGTTTGATGAATCCTCCTGTTTATGAAGTTATCCCGGATCTAAATCAAGACAAAACGGTTCATCAATAGGATAATAGAAAGTCAAACTCTACTTCAAATTATGTTGTTGTCATTGAGAAAGGGAGAATGAAAGCTATATATGGTGTTTAAAGCATTGTGAAGGGAGGTTAGTGGCTATTGCAAAGAATAACTAAAAGGAGGAAGCTACATGTGAAGACTATTACTGTAGCCTTTCACAATCAGTCGTTCGCCCCTCCCCCTGTCCTAGTGATGATAATAACCAGACACAGAGATGAAGCTGCAGCGCAGATGAAGATGAATCCATGGACCCTCTCTGTGCTCCTGCTGCTAGCTGGTAAGCTGTAATGCTTCTTCTGTTTACTACCGGGAACGTGTCCGTACACAAACTGGATTCAGCTGGCCTATTGGCTCAACCAAGAGCTCTTTCTAGAGTCTAATGGGACCTCAACCCTACCACTAGACACAGACAGAGAAGGACACTTTGATCAGTTTATCGTTCCATATGTTATCATAATAAAATAGCAGTGATGATAATGCATTGTTTTCTCAATGAGCCTCATCCCAAAAGCTTTTAAAACATAAAAGAAAATAACTTGATATAAAAAGTGGGAAATCAGACATGATATATAATATTATTTATTATGCTATATGATATGATATAAAATGTTACATAATATGATATCAAACTAAACACATCACAATATCAACGTCACACCCTGACCTTCTCAGAGCGTCTTCACCATCAACCAGTCGCTCTCATCCTCACCATGACGGTGAAAAGCTCACCTTGGAGAGAGCATGACCTCATGTGAGACCCTCCCTTAGAACCGGGCTTCCTGTTGTGACCCCGACTGTCTGCTTCCTCCAGGGCCGCTGGGGGCGGACCCTGGCTGGCACGTGGAGTACCCTGACTCCTTCTGCGTGGTGGAGGGCTCCACCGCCACCATCCCCTGCAGCTTCACCCACCCCGCGTTGAACCAAGAGACCCTCTTGGGTAACAAAGTTAGGCGGATGGTGCAGTGCCCCAATCAAGAGTCCTGCCTGCGCCCTGTGTACAACAGGTACGACAGCAGCAAGGTCCTGACAAACAGAAGGTTCCAGTACCTCGGGGACCTCGTCAAGATCACCTCAAGATCATCAAGACGGTGGAACGGGACGCTGCAACGTACCGCTTCCGCTTCGAGACCAACGGCGAAGGGTACGCAACACCGAAAGGACTCACAGTCAATGTCACTAGTAAGTGTTACTTCTAGTACTGTTGTAATTAGTTTGTTTTACATCTAGTACTGTTACTAGGGTCGGTGTTACCTCCACTACTGTCCCATCATAATAGGACTATAGGAAGAGACTAGACTTGGTTCCCATTGGGGAGGGATTAGTAGCTTCCTGTAGTCAACCTTGAGCAAGATGTCCTCACCCACCTGGGCCTCATGAGATGTTTCTGGATGTCCTGGAAGACGCTTTGGATCAAAGGGACTTGATCACAAAGAGCTTGATCAGGAACAGCCAGGGAAGTTGGCCCATACAATCGTTTGTAAGACTCCTTGTATCTGCAAACTGACGGTAAATAGTCAATGATAAGTGATGACCACTTCATCTTCAGAGTAAATGCTGTTATTCTGTCCTGTTGTAAAGATCGTCCGTCTCACTGTGTCTTCAACAGACGGAGAGGATGTGAAGGTCAGAAGCTCCGTCACTGACAATGTGGTGAAAGAGGGCGGTCAGGTCACACTCACCTGTACTTCAAACTGCTCCTTCCAACAATTTGATGTCCACTGGTATAGAAATGGCCACGCCCTACCAGAGACAGGCCCCGCCCTCCACCTCAGCAATCTGACCAATGACGACACAGGGGATTACACCTGCTCTCTGGACTCCAGCGGGCAGAAAACCTCTGCGCCTTGGAGTGTGGTCGTGGTGGAAGATGAAGGTGAGCCCCTCTGTGTTCAATAATGCACATGAGGTTGGTCCCTCATCTAATGTAATATAGTGTAATATAGTCTGACATTATCTAATGTAATATAGTGTATTATAGTCTAACATTATCTAATTGAATCTAATTGTATCTAAAATAAAGTCATTTTATAGGTAATCTAATGCAATTGTTTCTGAAATGATGTCATCTAATCTTATCAAACTGTATCCAACACATTATATAATGTAGCCTAATGTAATCTTACTGTTATTAACAAAGTGTTCTAAACTAATCTAATTGTATCTGACATAAATGCGTTCTTTTACAAAAAAAGACCTGATATGCCAGACGCGTGACCGTGGTGTCGGTGTTGTTGGCTGTAATCCTTCTCCTCCTGGCTGTGATGGTCTTCGCTAAAAGGTACTTAAATCAACTCTGAGAAGAGGTCAAAATAGGACGTTGAAGATGACTTAGATGATATTTTTGGAAAGATTACAGTATTTATCTCTAAGATTTGCGTGATTTAAATGTCTGTTCAACTTGGGGGAGGGAACGGAGCTCACTGTGGAGCTCACCGGGAGAGATTGGAATTACCACTTCGCACCATAGGGGTCGCCAAAGGGAACAGAACAGAAATCTTCGAAATGTCCACTTTTGATCTTGATGCTAATAATGAAGATGATAATGTTTGAAAGGCATTATTACCCTTGGAGACTAAACTCATAGTAATCCATAGAAATCCAACTGAAATCTCTAGTCTGAAATGTAACTTGGGTAGTAAAATGTTGTTGTATTATTGGACATATTTGTAATGTATTTTTTTTATTATTAAATAGGAGACATGCAGAAAAGAAGGCATCAAACGTGATTCAAAAACAGGCGAGTACTTCCTATCAGTTTCAACTGTGTGTGTGTGTGTGTGTGTGTGTGTGTGTTAGTGTGTGTGTGTGTGTGTGTGTGTTAGTGTGTGTGTGTGTGTGTGTGTGTGTGTGTGTGTGTGTGTGTGTGTGTGTGTGTGTGTGTGTGTGTGTGTGTGTGTGTGTTTGTCTGGGCTAATTGATGGACACACGTGTTTGTGTGAGTGTGTCTGTCTGACCACATGTTTGTCTGTCTAGGAGGTGGACTGTTAACAGTAAGCGGTGGGAGCTTCAGAGGAAGTCAGCTATGCAACCGTCCACTTCAAACACAGTTCCTCGAGGTAACCGTCTCCTGTTACGATGTAACCTTCTGATGATGAAGAAGAGGGTAACGATGTAATTGTTCATCACTAAAGTGACGCGATGATTACATATTTTATCGGTGAAACAGATCAGTTCTTGTTCATTGATGAAAGCGGTGCCAACACTTAATCCATTTAAACATTCCTAATGAAATTGTAACAAATGCACTTATTGTAAGTCGCTTTGGATAAAAGCATCTGCTAAATGCCCTAAATGTAAATGTAAATGTAAATGAAATGATTCTCAAGCATAACGGAGGATAACTGTCTGGGCGATCAAACCATCGTCTCCCCTGGCTTTACCTCCAGTATAGCATTTTAAAAAATGTCTTGCTTGTATCAAATCTGCCAAAGAGCATTTAGCCTGTGGGTAGTGAAGTGTTTTTAATCACCCTGATTTAGCTGAAGTTTGAACACTATGAGAATTTAAATAAATCATGACATGAGTTTTTTTGAGTTTTTATCCCCATGGTTACGACCCACGGCAGCTTTTTTTCAACACACACACACTCACACGCACGCACACGCACACAACTTCACCCTGGCATTCAAGAGCACCTGAACTGGAAACTCTTTGGCGTACACTAGCAAAAACGTAGGGATTTAAATCTGTTTTTCAAAATAAGTTTATTATTTGAGTAACTGACAGAATGGTATGGATGACTTTTTTGAGATCAAAGTAGACATACTTAGATGTTTAAAACAGAAACCATTTAACTGGTTCACTAGTTCAGCGGCAAAAAGATCAAAGTAGACATACTAAGATGTTTAAAACAGAAACAGTTTAACTGGTTCACTAGCTCAGTGTCACTTAAAGCCTACTAGTGAAAGGATGAAGGGATTCTGAGGTTTGCTTCTGGGTGACAGGTCAGCCCCTGGACCGGAACATGAGATCATCTACAGCGAGGTCGTTCACTGAACCAAACTCAAGCAGCGACTCCTCTTCCTCCTCACATGATGATGATATAAGGAAACACTGACGTCATCATCTCTGTTGTCTGTCATCACATACTTATTGGTTGAGTCTTGTTCTTTTCAGTTTCTATTTCTGTTTGTAACATTTCTGATGATTTCAGTGTTTTATGCATTTGAGTTTTCTTTCATTATTGTATGTTGTTGTTTATTCTGAATATACTCGTTTTCTGAATATAAATACTGGTTCTTCTCCATTCTGTTCCTGATGACTAGGCTACGTTTCAAAAAAAATACTTCCCAATTTAGTTTCCTGATGGAATGGTCGCTCAGTCTTTCATGAGCCAGTTCTTCTGTTAGTTTACATTATTTATGCAATAATATCTTTACAGTCTATGGGTTATGTAGGCTTACAATAAGATTTGTCATGTTCTTATCATCGTTGTTTCCTGTTTAAAGTGAAGCCATTTTAAATAATGATGAAGTTAATGGGGGGGCAGATAATCCCCCTCACCACTGTGGATCTAATATAAGAAGGGGGAAGTAGAATTCACTGAAACTCAGCAGGAGATTTGTCTGCTGCCATGTGTGTCGAAGTCCTCTCTGCTCCGAATACTATTATTAAGATAGCAGAAGTCAGATAGAATTGAACAAGTCTTTTTGTGAAGCGTCTGGAATAAAAATACAGGTATTATATGTATACATAACCCAATTTAGACATAGAACAAGCTTTTTGGGAACTGTATTAAACTTTAAAGTAGGCTATTCAACTTTAAAAGTTTAATTATTATATTATGAGCATACTGTATATTGTCATTTGGGTAGAGCTGTGGAAAATATTCATATATGGATAAATAACATTTCTACTTTAGAATATGTTGTAAAAATAATGTTCTTTAAAAAAACAACTGTACAGACATTAAATAAAATGCCTCAACAAACTTTTCGCAATGTTTTTTTCTACATTGGGCAGATGGAGTCCATTTCCTGTAGCCTTTCACAATGAGCCATTCAGCCCTCCCCCTGTCCTAATGACGGTAACAACCAGACACAGAGAGGAAGTTACGGAGCAGATGAAGATGAATCCATGGACCCTCTCTGTGCTCCTGCTGCTAGCTGGTAAGCTGTAAGGCTTCTTCTGATTACCACAGGGAACGTGTCCATACACAAACTGGATCCAGCTGGCCTATTGGCTCAATCTAGAGCTCTTTCTAGAGTCTAATGGGACCTCAACCCTAACCCTAACCCTTTGATTCAATTAGTTTAACGTTCCATGTTATGATAATAAAAATAATAATATTAATAATAATAATAATAATAATGCATTGTTTTCTTAATGGGCCTAACCAAAAAAGCTTTAGTAACATAAAAGAAAAAATAATGATACATAAAGTATGAAATTAGATAAAATCTATCGTATGATGTAATATGATATGATATAATATGGTGTGCGATATGATATCATATGTTATGTTGTATGATGTGATATTAAATATGATATAATATGATATGACCGCAACACAATACAACCCAACACAATATAATATCAACGTCACACCCTGTATGGTCGGGCTGACTATTAGTGTTTTCGTTTTTGCTAGCAGGAATGACATTTCAACATGATTATTTTTTTTTTACAGTTATCTTTAATTTAATTATAGATAACAGTAATTCATTTTTTCAATTGTAAGAATAACGATGACAGATATCTACATCTTCCACATGTTGTAAAAGAATTGTGACTAGTGGAAATGTAATTTCCCATTCCAGAAATCAAATTTTTATTTTAGATATATCAGATATATAAACAAACCATTTTGGATATGCGGGCGTCATATTATTAAAATACCACAAAGCCGTTGGTCGACATTCGAATACCTCAAGAATATTCAAGAAATTTTGTCAAATGCCGAAACTGCCGTTACGTGAATGTCAAGTTTCTGTCAGCAAAATTGAACAACATGGCAGAGATAATTTCAGAGATAATGCAATATTTTTATAAAGATCTGGCATTAAAATGGGTTTTGATTACCATTGGTAGAAAGAAATGTGTGTTTTTTTTTCATGATGATTCGTTCAGTGATTGTATATTAAGTCTAGTTTGTTAGGGTTAGGGTTATTAGGAAAGTTCTTTCAGGCCTGGCCAGGATATTGCGGTGGTGGTTGATAGCTCAGCTACCGCTGAAAACCGAGCACGGCTGAACTTTTGATCATCACTGGAAAAACAAATATGAACATTGTTAAAATGCGTTTTGATAACAGTTCTAGTTAGAAATATGCCTTTTGTTGTCATAATCTTCAATCAGTGATTGTTTATGATGTTTAGTTGTTTTGTAGTTTTCGTGTTATTTATTATTTTTTAAGGACTATAATCGGGGTAGGCAATATTCTGTTTAATAAATTACTCAAATGACTTTTTTGTTCTGAATCCCCCTGCCCCCAAATTATGATATACAGTGGGGCAAAAAAGTATTTAGTCAGCCACCAATTGTGCAAGTTCTCCCACTTACAAAGATGAGAGAGGCCTGTAATTTTCATCATATGTATACCTCAGCTATGAGAGACAAAATGAAAAAAAAAAATCTAGAAAATCACATTGTCTAATTTTTAAAGAATTTATTTGCAAATTATGGTGGAAAATAAGTATTTGGTCAATAACAAAAGGTCATCTCAATACTTTGTTACATGCCCTTTGTTGGCAATGACAGAGGTCAAACGTTTTCTGTAAGTCTTTACAAGGTTTTCACACACTGCTGCTGGTATTTTGGCCCATTCCTCCATGCAGATCTCCTCTAGAGCAGTGATGTTTTTGGGCCACACGGACTTTCAACTCCCTCCAAAGATTTTCTATGGGGTTGAGATCTGGAGACTGGCTAGGCCACTCCAGGACCTTGAAATGCTTCTAACGAAGTCAATCCTTCGTTGCCCGGGCGGTGTGTTTGGGGTCATTGTCATGCTGAAAGACCCAGCCATGTTTCATCTTCAGTGCCCTTGCTGATGGAAGGAGGTTTTTACTCAAAATCTCACGATACATGGCCCCATTCATTCTTTCCGTCATACGGATCAGACGTCCTGGTCCCTTGGCAGAAAAACAGCCCCAAAGCATGATGTTTCCACCCCCATGCTTCACTGTAGGTATGGTGTTCTTTGGATGCAACTCAGCATTCTTTCTCCTCCAAACACGACGAGTTGAGTTTTTACCAAAAAGTTCTATTTTGGTTTCATCTGACCATATGACATTCTCCCAATCCTGTTCTGGATCATCCAAATGCTCTCTAGCAAACTTCAAACGGGCCCGGACATGCACTGGCTTTAGCAGGGGGACACGTCTGGCACTGCAGGATTTGAGTCCCTAGAGCGTAGTGTGTTAGTGATGGTAGCCTTTGTTACTTTGGTCCCAGCTCTCTGGAGGTCATTCACTAGGTCCCCCCGTGTGGTTCTGGGATTTTTGTTCACCGTTCTTGTGATCATTTTGACCCCACAGGGTGAGATCTTGCGTGGAGCCCCAGATCGAGGGAGATTATCAGTGGTCTTGTATGTATTCCATTTCCTAATAATTGCTCCCACAGTTGATTTCTTCACACCAAGCTGCTTACCTATTGCAGATTCAGACTTCCCAGCCTGGTGCAGGTCTACAATTGTGTTTCTGGTGTCCTTTGACAGCTCTTTGGTCTTGGCCATAGTGGAGTTTGGAGTGTGACTGTTTGAGGTTGTGGACAGGTGTCTTTTATACTGATAAGGAGTTCAAACAGGTGCCATTAATACAGGTAACAAGAGGAGGACAGAGGAGCCTCTTAAAGAAGAAGTTACAGGTCTGTGACAGCCAGAAATCTTGCTGGTTTGTAGGTGACCAAATACTTATTTTCCACCATAATTTGCAAATAAATTCTTAAAAAATCAGACAATGTGATTTTCTGGATTTTTTTTTTTCATTTTGTCTCTCATAGCTGAGGTTTACCTATGATGAAAATTACAGGCCTCTCTCGTCTTTTTAAGTGGGAGAACTTGCACAATTGGTGGCTGACTAAATACTTTTTTGCCCCACTGTATATCTATATGCGCTTGTTTACGACCTATGGCCGTTATTACATCTGTAAAACGTTATTACATTCTGTAAAATGCACACATCTATCCTGTATTTAAAACATGAACAGGAAAATGAATGTACACAATGCACACTTCACGTTGCTACGAGTTCTTTGTAAGGTTAATTTACACAAACTCAGGTGAGGATTTATCCCCTAAATAGAGGACTTCAGTCATTTACTATTTTAAAGATAACTGAATTAGCCTGCTTTTACAACAAACCAAAGCGCACTTTTTGCTTTAACGACGGTAAGTGTGAAAGCTGTACTGCCCTGCATTGTTTTATTTATGGTGTAAACTAGGTTCTGCTGGCTAGGAAACAGACAGATATACTAAGGAGCACCAGACAGAACAGCGCCCCCCCGAGTGCCGCCGAGGCAATGACCCCCTCATGTGTGAGAGGTTACTATTGATGCCCGGTGCCTGACCTCATGTGAGACCCTCCCTTAGAACCGGGCTCCCTGTTGTGACCCCGACTGTCTGCTTCCTCCAGGGCCGCTGGGGGCGGACCCTGGCTGGCACGTGGAGTACCCTGACTCCTTCTGCGTGGTGGAGGGCTCCACCGCCACCATCCCCTGCAGCTTCACCCACCCCGCGGGGCTTCGGGTGGGGCGGGTGGTCTGGTGCACCAATCAGGAGTTCTGCCAGCGCCTCGCGTCCAACGTGTACGACAGCAGCAACGTCCGGGCCGACAGAAAGTTCCGGTACCTGGGGGACCTCGTCAGGAACTGCACCTTAAAGATCATCAAGACGGTGAAACGGGACACTGCAATGTACCGCTTCCACTTCGAGACCAACGGCGATGGGTACACTGGACCGAAAGGAGTCGTATTCAGTGTCACTGGTAAGTGCTACTTCTAGTACCTTCACTAGTTAGTTTTACATCTAGTACTGTTACTAGGGTCGGTGTTACTTCTACTACTGTCCCATTATAGCCAGACTATAGGAAGAGACTAGACTTGGTTCCCATTGGGGAGGGATTAGTAGCTTTCTGTAGTCAACCTTGAGCAAGATGTCCTCACCCACCTGGGCCTCATGAGATGTTTCTGGATGTCCTGGAAGACGCTTTGGATCAAATACATTTTATGATTTCTTGAATCCGCAAACTGACAGTGGTAAATAGTCAATGACCTGTGATGACCACTTCAACTGAAGGGTTTGCTGTCATTCTGTCCAGTTGTAAAGAATGTCCATCTCACTGTGTCTTCAACAGATGGAGAGGATGTGAAGGTCAGAAGCTCCGTCACTGACAATGTGGTGAAAGAGGGCGGTCAGGTCACACTCACCTGTACCTCAGCCTGCTCCTTCCACCAATTGGACGTCCACTGGTACAGAAATGGCCACGCCCTACCAGAGACAGCCCCCGCCCTCCACCTCAGCTATCTGACCAATGACGACACAGGGGATTACACCTGCTCTCTGGACTCCAGTGGGCAGAAAACCTCTGCGCCTTGGAGTCTGGTCGTGTTGGAAGATGAAGGTGAGCCCCTCAGTATTCACTAATGCACATGAGGGTGATCCCTCTAATGTAATATAGTCTATTGTAGTCTAACATTATCTGATTTAATATAGTGTATTATAGTCTAACATTATCTAATTGAATATAATTGTATCTAAAATAAAGTCATTTTATAGGGACTCTAACGTATTTCTTCTAAAATTATGTCATCTAATCTAATCCAAGTGTATCCAACACATTATATAATGTAATGTCATCTCACTGTTAATAACAAAGTGATGTAAACTAATCTATTTGTATCTGAAATAAATGTGTTGTTTTACAAAAAAAGGCAGGTTTGACTGGCGCCTGACGGTGTCGGTGGTGGTGAAGGTGCTGTTGGCTGTGTTCCTTCTCCTCCTGGCTGGGCTGGTCTTCGCTAAAAGGTACTCGAGCACTACTAATCTGTTCAACTAGGCGTAGGGAATGGAGCCCACTGTGGAGCTCACCGGGAGAGATTGCAATTACCACTTATCATCATAGGTCGCCGAACCGAAATCTTCGAAAAATGTCCACTTTTATCTTAAAGTGGAAGATTAATGACTTGCCACCAGGTGTGAGAGTGATTAGCCGTTATGACATCACAAGCGGCCGTGTCCAACTAGATGTTCTCTGGATAGATGAGCAACGTTTGCTACAGTCCACTGGGTAGTCTGGTAGACCCAAAAGCTCCACACACACACACACACACCTCAACCCTGATATTCAAGAGCACCTGAACTGGAGTTCAGAGTAGAGTTGATTCTTAACAAACTGTTTCGCATAGACTCGCAAAAATGTAGGGTTTTAAATCTGTTTTTCAATATAATTTATTATTTGAGTATGTCACGGTTTGGTACACAGAGAGCTAGGGTGACTCAAGTCTGAAGAAAAAGCAGGGTACGTTTTTAAGGTATTTATTCCTCAGAAAAATAAAGTCCCAATAAAGCTCAGAAGATCCAAAAATATAAACTCAGTCCAAAAATCCCAAAAAGCAAAAAACACAAAAACTCAGTCCCAGAATCCTAAAAAGGCAAAGCACATCGACAGTACATCCAAGGGGTAATCCAAAAGGCAGGGTAAACAGGCAAAGGTTGGCAACAAGATCAATCCATAAAGAGCAAACAAGTCCACAGGGTAATCCAAAAGGGGGTTCAGTGGAGACTCAACAGAGACAGAGTGCAAAGATCAGGCTTAAATAGTGTGAGACAAAATGGCTGAACAAATCACATGACTAATTAACAGGGGGCAGGTGAGTCTGCTTAACCAGAGACATAATTAGACGGAATAAACACAGAGAACAGAAAGTCAGAATTGGCGACATCTAGTGTTCTATGACCAAAGTTCGACATTGTGACAGAGTAACTGACAGAATGGCATAGAATACTATGTTGAGATCAAAGTAGACATACTAAGATGTTTAAAACAAAAACATTTTCACTGGTTCACTGGTTCAGTGGCACTTAAATCTACTGGGGAAATGATGAAGGGAATCTGAAGTTTGCTGGTCTGCTTCTGGGTGACAGATCACCCCCTTGACGTTCGCTGAACCAAACTCAAGCAGCGACTCCTCTTCCTCCTCCAGTGATGACCGAGATAAGGGAACACTGACGTCATCATGTCTGTTGTCTGTCACAGGCTTATTGGTTGAGTCTTGTTCTTTTCAGTTTCTATTTCTGATTGTAACATTTCTGATGATTTCAGTGTTTTATGCATTTGAGTTGTTTTTTTTATTGTATGTTGTTTATTCTGAATATACTCAAGGTGTCTGAATAACGGTGAGGTTTGTAAAGACTGGTTCTTCTCCATTCTGGTCCGAATGATTAGGCTATGTTTAAAAAAGTGAGATACTACTCAATTTAGTTTCTTGATGGCAAGGCGGCTCAGTCATTCATGAGCCTGTTCTTCGTCTGTTAGTTTACAGTATTTATACACTCATATATTTACAGTCTATGGGTCATGTAGGCTTACAATAAGATCTGTCATGTTCTTATCGGTGGTTGCTGTGTTAAAGTGAAACCATTTTAAATACTGATAAAGTTAATGGGATAATCACCCTCACCACTGTGGAGCTAATATAAGAAGGGGGAAGTATAATTCACTGAAACTCAGCAGGAACTTTGTCTGCTGCCATGTGTGCCAAAGGCCTCTCTGCTCCGAATACTATTAATTAAAATAGCAGAAGTCAGATAGAATTGAACGAAATACATCTGTATTAAAATACAGGTATTATAGGAATGCATAACCCAATTTAGACATAGAACAAGCTGTTTGGGAATTGTATTAGGCCTTTCAGGTAGGCTATTCAACTATAAAAGTTTAATTATTACCTTATTCTGAGCATACAGTGTATTTTCATTTGGATACAGCTGTTAGTTAGCCTAATGATTTCTCAATGCAAATCCAACCAGCTAATCGGCTGACTGAAATAAAACCATGACAATCTGTAGATATAGTGAAAGGTATTTGATGATGTGGGGCTATTTTAATTCCAAAGGCTAAGGGAAATTAATCAGGATGCATACTATCCTGGATCCATGGAATAACTGGCTTTTAAAAAATAAAATCTACCTGCCTCTATGGGAATTTAAAATAGGGGTGTATTTTCTTATGGACCCTGTATTTTAAGGGAGAACATTTATTTATTTACCATACATTTTTCGTTCACAAAGCAAATTGGTGTCCTTAAAGGTTGGATTTGTCATCATTTGTTTAATTAAGGCATAAAGATCAATTTCCAAAAGATTTTTTTTTTTTCCTCTTTGTAGTCAACTTTAGCATGTGTGCCTAAACTTATGCCTACCACTGTATATATATAAACACATATTGTTTTTACCATGCACTTATTTAATGCAATTCATGACATAAATCAATAAACTCATGTCAGCAGCTTGTCCGCTCTTCCTCCGTGTTGTCCTAAAGTCTCCACCACGGTTTCCTGAGCTGCATGAGGAGGCTCCAATCGCTCAGAGAAAGGAGTACAGATGTTCCCCTCCCCACCGACGCAGGGAGGAGAACCAAACGGTTGGCTCAAACCGGCAGGAGCAACCTGACTAATCAAAGATTACAATGACAAAAAAACATGTGAGGGGATCTTAATCAAACACAAACAAAGAACACACCATTGGGAAGCTTAATGTTCGACTCATTAAAAAGACCTGAAGTGACGTCACTCTGCAGGACATTTTGAGGCAGACCGGTTAGTCGAGACCAAAAAGGGCGAGACTAGGCTGAGAGCAGCTGCTATTCCCACCATCCCTGTGCATCGTCCTCAAACACAGGAGGGTCCCTACACCACCATGCACCCCTGGACCTGTAACCATGGAGACCATATCCAGACCACAGCTGGAGCGTTAAAGGAGACACGGGTGTAATAAGTATGAACTCTGAATAATTGTGAAAATGTTTCTTATTTTGAAAATTATAGAAAATCATTTCGATACTTAAAAAGGAACAGTGCCATGTCTACTACTTACATGAGCTCTACAGATTGATGAAAGAAGGGATGAGGAGACGGGGAGAAGGGAACGTGAGAGTACAGAAAGAGGGGACAGGTTTCAGTGTTCCCTATGAAGGACTTATTGTCCTTTCAAGAAGGGATAGCATTAAAAACAGCTCCCCATCTATCAGTGGAGTTCCTTGAGCCAAGTCACTTTGATAAGATGAAGGTTGGTCCTGCTCTCAATGTATTCAGTAAGGCAACAGGTGCTGGGCTGAAAGACACGGTGCAGCAAGAACGCCTCCCTCTGTCCTACCTGACTACAGCCGTGCTCCTGGAGCAGGTTGATCATCGGTTTGACCTCATGCCAGCAGATAACTGCCCTCCGCAGGCTCAAGATGGAGGAGCATCAAAAGGCCATCACGTTTATCCAGGACATCCCGACGATTGCTATAAGTGCATTAGGCGATTGCCTTGGGCGACAAATGTGTTGGGGCGCCCTCTAGTGGCTTCCTCAATTCCCACTAGTCCTAGAATTCGAAAAAACAAGCAAAATAAATTTTGAATAAAATTCGTTCATTAAACATGATCATCCTAGGGCGCCCCCTCAGCCACACGTTTCGTTGTCAACCAGATTATTAGATTTAATTTGATTTTTGTAAATCAAGCAAGATGTTACGTTGGGCAAGACGTCAAGTGCTCAGCTGCTGGATTGATCAACCTCGACGTACATTGATTCTCAAAATGAAGAGGTCTAAACTCTGAGCATACTTCATAGTATTTTTGTATAAAATTCATTAGAGCTGACCCTTCTGCTTATTTTTAGTGTTATTATTTCCACAATTAATAGTTAATTTCATTTTAAATTAGCATCTTTCATTAATGTATCGAGGTAGACCATATTTTAGTTATATTTAGCTTTTTAAAGATTCCCCACATGGAGTTCATCGATACTTTGAACCAGCATTTGAGAGTGTAATAAGTTATTTAAATTAATTAAAAAGAAAATGTTCTGAAACTTTCCTGTTGTTTGTTGTCCATGCATCAGACATTGTTTAGTAACAATGTAGTGTAGTACAGCTATAAGTGGGTAAAAAAAATGCTAAGCAAAGTAAAGGTTAATCAGTTAATATGTGTCTTCAGTGATGTTAAGTATAGTAATGTCAATTAACAGGGCAACATTCGCTATGGGAACGGGGGGCGCAAAGCTCAATCTCGCCTAGGGCTAACAAAGGGCTAGATCCGGCCCTTCTGTTTCGTGGGATGGTAACATTAACAGGGGGGATAATGGCAACATCAATGTTTGCCTCAGGTGATGCTGATACGAGGAGACAGGTTTGTGTTAACGTCAAGGTTTACACAACACTGCAAGTTGAATTCCATTATGCACTGAGAATCATATCTGTGGGGCAGTTCCACACAACGCATTATTGATACTTCTTCGGAAATCTCACGTAGCCTATTCTTCCATAAAGTTGTCTGACCAACGTGACTCAATTCATATACAAATATATGCCTCCTATATACTGATACTACAACATCAATACACTATGCACACCAGGTCATTACAGTGGATGTCAGGAAAGTGAAACCTATAGAGAACAAAGGAGCCACTCCCAGTGAAGGTGTTTGCATGTTTTTGTGTGTGTGTGTGTGTGTGTGTGTGTGTGTGTGTGTGTGTGTGTGTATCAAGGAGCTGGGATCCTCTTTGGGTAAGTCCAGTCACCATAGAACTATACCTTGACCTATCAAAGTTTTAGTTCTGACCTACCTTCACACCATGGGGGTGAAGGGCTTGTGCTCGCTGCTGGAGGACTAAAGCCAGATCTACCAGGGCATCCACTTCAGGGACAGCAAGCTGCTGGTGGACGGCAATAACCTGGCCTACGACCTGTACTACAGGTCCAACCTGGACCAGAACCACGGCGGGGAGTACCTGGCCTACCAGGTCCAGGTCCAGGCTCTCTTCATGGCTCTAGGTGACTGTGGAATCAAACCGTACGTGGTGATGGACGGAGGCTCGGGCACCAGTGACATCAGACTGGACACCAGGATGGAGCGGGCCAGAGGGAAGGTCCGGAGGTCCCAGGGCGCCGCTCTGACGGCGCCCTGACGGCGCCAGGGCAGCCAGCTGGCTGCCCTGGCCAGAGAGTGGTCCTGCCCGGTGCTGTCCGGAGACACTGACTTCTTCATCTTTGACCTTCCAGAGGGGGTTCTACCACTGCATCACTTCCAGTGGGACTCAGTAAAAACAAGTGGGGCCAGGAGGTACATCCCCTGCAGGTGATACACCACATCCAGCTTCTGCACCTTCTTCAACATCGACCGCCAGCTGCTTCCCCTCTTCGCATCGTTGGCGGGGAACGACTACGTCAACCTCAGAGAAATTAATTGGGGCAAAAATGTTCTGGCTGGAAGACAGACGGAGTTGTCTCAGACCGCCCGCCTGGAGAGACTCCTGAGGTGGACGAGAGGCTTCCAGACGACAGAAGGCACCTTGACAGCAGCGATGGATCTCATGCCCAACATGAGTAAACAGGCGCAGACGGAGGTGAAGACAGAGGTCCACGCTGGAGTACCTACTCCTCAGCTCCTCTCTGCGGGGGTTCTTCAGTGAGGGAACCATTCCCTCGCTGCCTGCTAAGATGTTGAGCTGCGTCCCCAACGGGGTCCGCACGCCCCTGGCCAGAGGAGAGCTGGGGGCTGACATTCTGGACCTGTTGGTGCACAAGAGGAAGATATTGCCAACCCAGGTGGAGCGCAGTGAGCTACAGAGCTCTAACCTCACCTCACGGCCCATCCGGAAGGTGTGGTACGGGCTGCTGCTGGGCCAGAGGGGGGGCGAGGTGGAGGAGGTGGACCGGGTCGGTCTGGAGCTCGTCAGGGTCAAGGTGCAACCGCTGGTCCAAGGAGCCGCTCAGACGCTGAGGCTGGACTCTCTGCCGCAGGTAGGCCTGCCGACAAATTCAGCTGGATGATGGATGGAAGATAGATGGACATTAGATGAACAATAGATGGAGCAAAGATGGATAATAGATTGAATATAGTAGCAGCACCAAGTAATAAGAAGGCTTACATGGCAGCAGCAACTTTAAAATACCAGTCTAAATTCAATGAATACTTAAACTGAATACTACTATAGTTTAGTTTCATTGACTGTAACATTTTATCAGGGGGGATTTAAATTAAATATTAATATTAATAGTATTAACTTTTTCAAAATTTTAATCCCCTAGACAACTTTTTCCACCAAAACATGTGACCCTCCATCTGGTGAGCATGCATGTGTATCTGAGACAGTTGACCCCCCCCCTGAGATAGCTTGGCACTTCACCATAAACAGCCTTATTAACTAGCCATATCCTAACCAGGTTGACTGTCTTCCACATTGAGACCATTGGAATTCTCAAAGTGGGATGGTAGTAGGTGTATGCATGCTGCCAGTCTCATAAATCATGTGCATTATGTAATGAACAGCATGTGTTGAATCTATATCTTGGCGACTAGAGAGGCTTCTTTCCCATCCTAGGGAGGGATCCTGAGCCTAGGGAGGAGTCCGGCCCATACAAGAAGCCATTCATTCATGTTCCAATTCTAGAGATACGAGCTGCCCAGGTGTTCGACAAACCCAGACGCTCAAGGCCACAAGCAAAGTTGCAATACCAACACATAGCCACAAGAGAGCAGCATAGACACATACGGGTATCCAGGAGGCGGGAGTTCAGCACCATGCTTAGCCAATCAGAGCACATAACTGAGTCCACGCCTGCCCAGTAGATAAGTCCCAACACATAGCCCAGGGGGCCAGAACGCTCCAGGTAACGCATCCATCAGATGCCCTACTAACATATCTCCATGCGTGCCTATACAATTCCTCTCCTTTTGCTTCATAGAGACTAGTCCAAACCTTTACCAAAATAAAATGAGTTACAAGCGATCCTGACTCGGTGACCTATTTCCAAAAAGAACACAGCAGTGGGGCTCTTGGTTATCCTTTAGATGGGCATGTGATTTGTTCCCACTTCCCAGGCAGACCCCGCTGTGAGGCTGCAGGTGTGTCTGGAGACGCTGGGCGTGGAGGAAGAGGCGCTGGAGGGAGTTCCGGCTCACCTGCGCCTCCCAGTGGCTGTGACCTGCTACTGGCTGAGGAGGGCCAGCCCTGAGCCGACGGTCCTCAAAGCTCTGCTGATGGTCATGGTCCAAGGAGAACTGAACCGACGGACAGTCTTTTTTCCTTTCATCACTTTAGTGGTTCAGAACTGCATTATTTAGCTCACACTTTCATCTATTGGCTTAGACATGCAACAGCATAGTAACTAAGAAATAGAGGTCAAAGAATCAGGACAAAGGACAGGACAAAAGAAAAATCATGGATGATATAACTCTACATTTACAGCAGTGTTGCCCCCCCCCCCCCCTGTTTATATACTTCATATTCCCCTTTGGCTTCCTGGGGGCTAAGCCCCCCCAAAAGCCAGAACCTAGAATCGCCCCTTGTCGGGGTTCTGTCTTTTTAAGATATTTTCGACATTACAATGCACTTTGATAACCTTTCTAGAGATAAACGGGCATTGCATTTTCGTATTCTTAAGTCAGTAAATGTTTACTGAATGTTTGTAAGCTTAACACAACATTGTTGTTCAATGTTGATTTTGAGTGAGTGTGAGAGAGAGAGAGAGAGAGAGAGAGAGAGAGAGAGAGAGAGAGGACTGTTAAAAGTCGAGTGTATGAACTTGGTGCTTCACGTTTGAATGCATCTCCTTTGGCATGACATAAGAATAAATCAATTGATTCATAGGCCTCGTCGGAAAACAGGCCTCGTAGGAATCTATACCACAATTGAGGATATTGGCCGTGTCAATATCATACCTTTTGATGAAGTTTCATTTATTACTTCAAAATAAGCTGCGTTAATTGCGATTGCGTCTTTCCCCTGGCCGGGGAACCTTGTTAAAGCTACAAAAGAACAACAATTAACGGCGGCATAGATGAGTCTATGAGACTAATTACTTTGAATTAATATGTATTAATATGGAATAATATGGACAATAGATCATTCTCCGGATCACAGATTTTTGTCGCGTCGCTCAAGTGAATTTATGCATAAAGTAACCTGAGCCTCGCGATTCAATTCAAATCAAACCTACTATATGGCAACTGCTACTGGATCAATACACATCAGTACAATAGGCTTTAAGTGTTTGGCTGCATGACCACGTTATTATGTTAGGGAGTTGAAGATGTGATACCTGGGAAATGTCTGGAAAACGAAACTCATCAGTGTATATGTGTGTGGGGTGCGGGGGAGTGATGTCTTGTAGATGACGGGAAAGTGAAACCTAAAGAGCCACTCCCAGTGTGTTTGTGTGCTGGTGTATAAAGGAGCTGGGATCCTCTCTGGGTGAGTCCAGTCCCCACAGATAGGTAAAGTGAGAACTTCACCGGTCCAGTCACCCTTAAAGTTAGAGCTCGACCTGTCAGTCGCCATGGGGGTAAAGGGCTTATCTTCACTGCTGGAGGACAACGAAAGGATCTCCCCGGACATCCACTTCAGGGACAGCAAGCTGGTGGTGGATGGAAACAACCTGCTTTACCACCTCTACTTCTCGTCCAACCTGGACCAGAACCACGGCGGGGAGTACCTAGCCTTCCAGGCAGAGGTCCAGGCTTTCTTCACGACTCTGGCCGACTGTGGTATCAAACCATACCTGGTGATGGACGGAGGCTCGGGCACCAGCGACATCAAACTGGACACCCTCATGGACCGGGCCAGAGGGAAGGTCCAGAAGACCCATGATGCCGCTTTGATGGGCAGAAAGGTAAACATCCTCCCCCCCCTCACCAAGCACGTGTTCAGACAGACGCTGAACGACCTCAAGGTGCCGCTGGTCAAGTGCTTCGGAGAGGCCGACTGCCAGCTGGCTGCCCTGGCCAAAGAGTGGTGCTGCCCGGTGCTGTCCACAGACAGCGACTTCTATATCTTTGACCTTCCTGGGGGGCTTCTGCACCTGGATCACTTCCAGTGGCGTGCAGTGGAGACGCGTCGTGGCATCCCCTGCAGGCGATACACCACGTCCAGCTTCTGTACCATCTACAACATCGACCCCCAGCTGCTGCCCGTCTTCGCCTCGCTGGCCGGGAACGACTACGTCAACCTCAGAGATGTGAAGTGGACCAGATACCTTCCAGCGGGAAGTCCTAGAATGAAGTTCAGTGCCGCTAACCTGGTGGGCCTCCTGAGTTGGCTGGGAGCCAGGAATGACCGGACGACAGAAGACACCTTGACAGCAGTGATGGAACTCATGCCCAGCATGAGTCAACAGGCGCAGACGGAGGCGCGGAAGATGCTGAACACGGCCATGCTGGAGTACAAGCTCCCCAGCTCCTATCTGCGGGGGTTCTTCAGTGAGGGAACCGTTCCGCCGCTGCCCGCTGAGATGTTGATCTGCGTCCCCGACTGGGTCCGCGCGCCCCTGGCCAGAGGAGAGCTGAGCGGTGACGTGTTGGACCTGCTTGTGCACAGGCGGAACAAACTGCAAACCCAGGTGGAGCGCAGCGACCTACAGAGCTCCAACCTCACCTCGCAGCACATCCGGCAGGTGTGGTACGGGCTGCTACTGGGCCAGAGGGGGGGCGAGGTGGAGGAGGTGGACCGGGACGGTCTGGAGCTCGTCAGTGTCAAGGTGCGACTGCTGGTCCAAGGAGCCGCTCAGAAGCTGAGGCTGGACTCTCTGCCGCAGGTAGGCCTACCGACTCAATCACCTGGATGATAGGTCGATTATAGATTATTCTCAGGGATATATCTGGAAAGTATCTCCTTTCCCAATACTTTTAATTCTAATTCTAGGCATTACATATGTGGCCCTCCCTCTAGCGAAGTTTGTATCTGTGTATCGGAGACAGTGGAAATAACCGCTGAAATAATTCGGCATTACACCATGAACAGCCTTAGTAAGCACATATCTAAACCTGTTTACTCCATCTCCCACATTGAGACCAATTCGATTCTGTAAGTGGCAGGCTACTCTAGTCTAGGTAAATGCATGCTGCAAGCCTCAGTAATAAACAGCATGTGTTTAACCTAAGGAGGGAGTCATCTGAGGCAAACCATCTAAAATATTATTTTTAATTGGGCATGTGTTTTGTTCCCACTTCCAGGCAAACCGCGCCGTGAGGCTGAGGGTGTGTCTGGAGACGCTGGGCCTGGAGGAAGAGACGCTGGAGGGAGTTCCGGCTCACCTGCGCCTCCTAGTGGCTGTGACCCGCTACTGGCTAAGGAGGGCCAGCCCTGAGCCGACGGTCCTCAAAGCTCTGCTGATGGTCATGGTCCAAGGAGAACTGAACCGACGGACAGGAGGGAATACAGGTAGGTAGCACTTGTGTGCACAGCAAAAAGACTAAACAAACACTTAACCCCTTTGTGTGTGTGTGTGTGTGTGTGTCTGTAGGCTGGCAGGGGGTCACCAGCCACAACCCTCAGCCTCCGGATGGTGTAGTGGCTCACAGCTTCAACCAATGGCAGGCCTGCCTGAAGGACGCCTCCCAGCTCAACCTGCTGCTCTGCAAGCCCCTCCCTGAACCCCACTTCGCCTGGTGAGACACCCAGACTTTTCTGTTTCCGTGGTAACACCATCACCCAGACAGTACTGTTTCCTTAGCAACACCATCACCTAGCTAGTACTATTTCCATAGTAACACCATCATCCAGCAAGAACGGTTTCTATAATAACACCATCCCCCCGGCAGTACTGTTTCCATCTATAGTAACACCATCTCCTAGCTAGTATCGTTTCCATTGAAACACTATCATGTAAAGCTTGTCATAATTAAAAATGAGTAACTATACAATAGATATGAGACTGATATGAGAGTATCAGATGCAAATGTGTGACAAAGGTCAGGGTTGTGTCAACCGAATGTAGTTTTGAGATGAGTGCTTCATTAATCCCAGACGGGTCGGTCCAGGTTGTTCCAGGGCAGGCTGGTGCACCGGCGGCAGAAGGAGCTCCAGGAGGGGAGGCCGTTGGAGCACAGTGCAGACTTCACCAGCCTCTACAAGAGCCTCCTGGGAGCAGTGACCCAGCCAGAGCCCGGGGCCAACAGGACGGCTGGGGGGCCCGAGGCCCAGCTGAGGGCCAGCATGGGCCAGCTTCGTCTCAACACCTAGGAGGGGGGAGGAGGAGGAGCTGGGCGGGGCTGAAGGCCCGGACAGGGAAGGGGAGGAGCTAATGGAGCTGTTCAATTAGTCACCTCTCTTTGGACTTTCATTCATTCATGTCTCCCATGTCTTTTGGTCTCGTCTAAAATTATAAATTCCCAGGTTAAAAATAAATTTTAATCAACATCATAACGATGTCATTTTAACTGCTTGGTGGGGGGGTTGGGGGGGAATTTTCAGAAAGAAAAATGTCTGCTCATATTTCATTGACGTGGAGATTCATCAAGTCCCACAGAGACGGACTGGAACCAAAAGGACATCCTGTTAGGCAGTCAGATGAGCTCACATGTTTTCTCATTCTCAGTCTTCATCCTTCAACATTTTAAACAATTTGTTAGTCTGATGAAGTGTTCTTTCTTGTCCCACGCAACTTTAAAGGGACGATATTTTTCCACCAGGAGTTACTGTGATCAGCTGTTATAAGCCATTTGAAGACCTTCCTTTCCCTTTGTCTCAGTGACATATCAAGTGAGCGTGTCCACCTAGACGCCTGATGGATAGATCCGTCTCCCAGCCCACCCATTGGACTCTAGCAAATGTCGCCGACCTATCCATCAGACATCTCAGTGGACACGCCCCCTTGTGATGTCACTAAAACACAGGAAAAGGCAGATTTTCAAACGGCTTGTAACGGCTAACCACTCACACCCAGTGGCATAATATCACCCCTTCAATTCAAACAAACCTTTCATGGTCCACTAGCAGCCATTTCGAATGCGTTTTATTTGGGGGTGATTGAGTGAGAAAAAAATAAAATAATCATACTATAATGTATCCAGCTTTTGATTTACAATTTTTCCAATGCGTTAATTACATTTTTTTAAAGTAACATTATTAATCCAGACGTGTTTTCTATGTTCTATTCGTTCCATGGCAATAAAACTATAGAGAAAAGTCCATTGTTTAAATATTAAAAAATGTTTAATAAAAGCTTATTAAAATTCAACTATGAACAGAGTTAACATTTATTGGTCACACACACTTTGAAGGGCCCTCATGTAAGGGCCCTCAGGAACACCGGCCCACCTGGGCGTGAACCAGGGGCC
>NC_136934.1:51884068-51949068 GCF_949987615.1 Pollachius pollachius | reverse complement strand
CACAGTCACACACACACACACATTGTTACAGTACACAAGACACACACACGCACACACATTGTTACAATACATAGTCACACACACACACACATTGTTACAGTACACAGACACACACAAACACACACATTTTTACAATACATAGTCACACACACACACACTGTTACAGTACACAGACACACACACGCACACACATTGTTACAGTACACACACACACACACACACTTTGTTACAGTACACAGACACACACACACACATTTTTACAATACATAGTCAGTCACACACACACACACACACACACACACACACACACTGTTATAGTGTACACACTGAAGTGCTTTGAGTAGTGGTGCAACGGTTCACGGGTAACCCTTGAACCGTACGGATCAACCCTCACGGTTCGGGACGCAAGTGATCCGCGGATCGGCTGATAAAAAAATAATAAAAAAAGTTGTGCGTTCATGTGATCAGCGCATGTTTAACCCATTCAGACCGGATCACACATCTGTGCGTGTTTACCTTTAAGACCGGCTTGCGCATCAATGCGTGTTTACCATTAACCCGTTTGAGAGACAAATGGGTTAAAGGACAATTCCGGTATTTAGCCCACTGAGCCCCCTTTCTGGTTTGTCTAGGATGAAATATAGTGGTTGACACACCGAAATGTTGACTATTGGTCCTGTCTCGGGTATTTGGCTCATTTCGATTCGCCCCTGCCTGCTTCAGAATGGCTGGCTATGGGCATTCACAAACCTGTCCTTAAAACAACCCTAAACGTTCGTTTTCAGAAATGTGCCGCTCACCGAGTGGTTAGTGGTGTTCCTAATCAAGTATCGTAGCGAAATACGGTTTCTGTCATGTTTTATTTGGCATTTCGTAAATCCCATTGAAACGGAAACCGGACCGGAACCGGGAATGGGCTGTTTATGATTTGTTGTTGTCTTTTCGCTCGGTTCTCCATATCAACAGTAAGGCTAGAACCGAGCGAAAAGACTTCAACCAGCCCCCCTTTCTGTTTCCGGTCAACGAGGAATGAGTCTTCCAACAGAAATCAATGGATTTACAAAATGCCAAATAAAACACGACAGGAACTGTTTTTCGCTACCATACTTGACGAATAAAGAAGATGAGGATGTCTGCATTCCCTGGGGAGAGTGTAGAGTCTAAACTCTCCCCAGGCAATGCACACATCCTGAATTTAAAGTTGTAAATCCAGGTCTGCTGTGCTTCCTTTGGACAGTTTTTATTTACTATCCATGTTAAAAAGAAGAAGGAATAATGCCTCAGAATGCACTTTGTTTTGTTTAAATTATTTTTTATAAGTTTTTATTTTATGTGGACACAAGCATTTTTTTTTAAATATTGACTATGCTTAAAGGAAGCAGGATAATTACCTAATTTTTCACTTTATTTTGTTTTTTTCACATTTGAAGATTTCATTTAAAGTCACATTTGTCTTGTAATCTTTTTTGTTGTTGTTGATCCGACCTGTGACTCAAAAACCGTGACACGATCCGAAGCGTGAGTTTTGTGATCCGTTGCACCCCTAGCTTTGAGTAGGAGAAAAGTGCTATACAATCTAATGTATTATTATAATTACTGTTACAATACATAACACACACTGTTACAGTACACACACATTGTTACAATACACACACACACACATACATTGTTACAGTAAACACACACAAACAGTTACAGTACATAATCACACACACTATTACACAGACGAACTACAGTTCCCATCATGCACCAGTACCTCTGTGCGGGGGGGCCGTCCATGATGATGTTGATCCAGAGGATCTGCATGGCGTTCAGCGGGTTGGGGAAGTTCATCAGCGTTGCCAAGGAGATGAGGGTGAGCGCTGCGATGCTCCTGGGGACCAATGGGAGAGGGGGTGGGCGGGGTCAAGGGACTGGCTGCATATTGCATCACAACCAGTGATGCACCACTGGGACTGTCATTACCTGGGGGGGGGGGGGGGGGGGGGGGGAGGCTTACGTGCTCAGCTGGAATCGGACAAAGTTCTTGATGTTGTTGTAGATCCCCTTCCCCTCCTCGATGGCAGAGCTGCAACATGAGAACCACAGCGCCAGTGAGTACTGTGGTAGTACTGGCTCAGAGAGTACCGTGGTAGTACTATGGTAGTACTGGCTCAGTGAGTACTACGGTAGTAATACGGTAGTACTATGTTAGTGCTATGTTAGTTGTATGAAGGTACTGTGGTAGTACTGTGTTAGTACTTTGTAGGTACTAGCTGGTTCTATGTTGTTAATGGTTAGATCTATGTTAGTTATGGTTACTGTTATGTTGATAATGTTCATTATTGGTCAGTAATTTTTAGTAATGGTCACTAATGGTCAGTGTTGGTCAGTAATGGTCAGTATTGGTTAATGTTGGTCAGTAATGGTCAGTATTGGTTAATGATGGTCAGTATTGGTTAATGTTGGTCAGTAATGCTCAGTATTGGTTAATGTTGGTCAGTAATGGTCAGTATTGGTTAATGTTGGTCAGTAATGGTCAGTATTGGTTAATGTTGGTCAGTAATGGTCAGTAATGGTCAGTATTGGTCAGTAATGGTCAGTATTGGTTAATGTTGGTCAGTAATGGTCAGTATTGGTTAATGTTGGTCAGTAACGGTCAGTACTGGTTAATGTTGGTCAGTAATGGTCAGTATTGGTTAATGTTGGTCAGTGTTGGTCAGTATTGGTTAATGTTGGTCAGTGTTGGTCAGTATTGGTTAGTGTTGGTCAGTAATGGTCAGTAACGGTTACTCACAGGATGGTGGCGAAGTCGTCGTCCACCAGGATCATGTCGGCCGCCTCCTTGCAGACGTCCGTTCCCGTCAGGCCCATCGCCACGCCGATGTCCGCGGCCTTCAGTGCCACGGCGTCGTTAACACCGTCACCCGTCATGGCAACCACCGCGCCGATGTTCTGGAGGGACTGCACACACACGGACCGGGTTAACACACACACACACTTAACAAATTCTTCAAATTAATCCCATCTGGCCGCAGATATAGGGAACTAGACTGGAGAAAAGCCCATTTTAAAAGAAGTTTTGTCCTCTCAGCCATCGTAGCTCTGAACAAAAATATGTTGATTTTTCATCACTGTATATTGTCCATGTCATGTTTATTCCTGTATATCAGTCCCTCCAGAAAAATGCGCCGTTTTTTTGTGATTGTTGCGGCCAAAAATCCTTGATTATGCGGCACATTTTCTTAAAAAATGCGATGAAATATGCGGCATATTTATGCAATATTATGCGATGAAATTGCAGCTACTTGCAAAAACTGCGGGAACTTGCGAAAAAATGCAGCTTTTCGATGACGTTCACGTCGCGTAATTACGTCACTTCATAACGTTCCCATGGCAACAGGGGGAAATGGCTGCTCTTGTGTGAAGTAAACGCAACATTTTTCAACTTTCTGCTAAAATATATGTTACTTTTTTGCAACAAAAATGCGGGGATTATGAAACCATGCAAGCCCCGCATATTTTTCGCGGAAATCAGCAATTTATGCGGTGAAAGTGAGGCATATTTGAAAAAATGCGGCCCCGCATGAATATGCAGACTTTGGCTGATTATGCGTTGAATTATGCGATCGCATAATTGCGTTTTTCTGGAGGGACTGGTATATGTGTTTTTCTGTGGTATATGTGGGGAGAGAGTTTATTTGTTGTCTGTGTGCTACATTGTGTTGCTACACAGTGTTGCTGCTCAGTGTTGCTACATTGTGTTGCTACACTGTGTTGTGTCTTTTTAAATGTATGCTGCCCTGAAACTGACTTGACTGTGTGAAAACAATTATCCCCTTGGGGACATTAAAGAACCTTTCTAACTAACACACCCTGTTAACACACACACACACACACAAGCCTTGAGGAAACCAAATGCTACTAAAGACCACACCACGTACCTTCACTATCTTCAGCTTGTTCCTGGGGCTGGCTCTGTAGAACACCACGATCTGGAGGGGGGAGGGGTACCGTGAGAGAGAGAGAGAGAGAGAGAGAGAGAGACACAGACAGACAGACAGACAGACAGACAGACAGACAGACTTAGTGAATGAGAGAGACAGTAAAAAAAGTGAGGGTGAGAGAGACAGAGACAGACAGTCAGTCAGTCAGTCAGTGAGTGACTTAGTGAATGAGAGAGACAGAGACAGGGAAAGAGTCAAAGAGAGTGAGGGTGAGAGAGACAGAGACAGACAGAGGCTTAGTGAATGAGAGAGACAGAGAGAGTGAGGGTGAGAGAGACAGAGACAGATTACCCTCGGGACAATCTGGGACAGCTGATGCAGGTCCATTTGGTCCACGTCCTCCCCAGACAGAGACTGAGAGCCCTTGGTGTAGAGACCCAGCCTGCTGGCTGCACACACACACACACACACACACACACACACACACACAACATTACACAATATGCCTACTAAGGGCATAGGAATACTATTATAGGAATACTAAGGGCAAAAAAAGCAGACAGACAGAACCTATAGAGAGACAGACAGACAGAACCTATAGAGAGACAGACAGACAGTACCTATAGAGACAGGCACACAGACAGGCGGTATCTATAGAGACAGACAGACAGTACCTATAGAGGCAGACAGACAGGCGGTACCTATAGAGACAGACAGAAAGTACCTATAGAGGCAGACAGACAGGCGGTACCTATAGAGACGGCCGTCTCCTGGGAGTCTCCGGTGATCATCTTGATGGCGACCCCGGAGCTGATGAGCGTACCGATCGCCTCCTTGACCCCTGACCTCGGGGGGTCGATGATGCCCACCAGGCCCAGGAAGGTCAGGCTGCCCATCTGAGGGCCCGACGCGAACGCCAGGACTACACACCCGCACACACACACACCCCCCTTAAGTATTGAGTGTGATTCAGGGTGTCGTGGCTGGGCTCCGAGTAGACTGGGTCGCCCCGCCCGTTCTGCCGGCGGTTTGAGTCCGCCCTGCAGAAGAGCAACACACTTCTTTCTGCTTCCGATAGGTTTTTAAGGGAGCCAATCACCGAGCTGGCTTTTCCCCCTGGCGCCCTATTGGCTGGCCTAACACAATGACGACAGGGAAGCGACGGCAAGCAGCCAATCGACTACAGAGTCAGTTGAACTAGGTCCGTTGATCACGCCTCTTGAGCTGAAGAAAAGGACAGCAGCTTCCCCAGACCAAGCTCCATCTAGGATTCAGCTTGGTCTGGGGATAGCCAGCCAGGGCTCTGAGTCCCAGGCGATGGTTCTGGGGTCAGTCAGTCTCTAGATCAGGGGTCACAAACATATAGATCTATAGATCTATCTATCTAGATCCATCTATCTATATCTCTAGATCATTGGTCACCAACACAGTGCCCGCGGGCACCAGGTCGCCCGCAAGGAACATATGAGGCGCCGGGCCTGTTCTAAAAATAGCACTCTCCCACCTTTTTTACGTCATTGTTGATAATTATTGTGAGAAATCATTAACATGATCAGTGTCTTCACATAGATGAGTATCATTAATAATAACAAATTTGTTATTTCAGAAGAGTGCATCAAACTGGGTGCTGTGTTGGTGACCAATGATCTAGAGATATAGATCTATCTAGATCTATAGATCTATCTATCTAGATCCATCTATCGTATGACTCAGTACCCATGAAGTAGCTCTCAGGTTCAGAAAGGTTGGTGACCCCTGCTCTAGAGCTATCTATCTTATTGTGCATACATATTTATATATATTCTAGTTTTATTACTATTTAGTCCTTAACCCATTTGTACCGGCTTCTGTGCGGCGCAACATTGTATCTAGTAGATACAATGTTGCTCCATGCAGCCGGTACAAATGGGTTAATGGTAAACACGCATTGATGCGCAATCCGGTCTTAAAGGTAAACACGCACAGATGCGTGATCCGGTCTGAATGGGTTAATTGCACTGTACCTTGTTACTCCTATACTATTTTATTATTTATATTCTTGCCATTGTGAAGGAGAGCTTGGACACAAACATTTCATTGCCAGCATTGACTGCTTTGCCTATCATAGCAGGTGTCTGTTAGCTGTGGGGTCATAGAAGGTGTCTGTAAGCTATGGGGTCATAGCAGGTGTCTGTTAGCTATGGGGTCATAGCAGTGGTCTGTAACTGTGGAGTCATAGCAGGTGTTTGTTAGCTGTGGGGTCATAGCAGGTGTCTGTTAGCTATGGGGTCATAGAAGGTGTCTGTAAGCTATGGGGTCATAGCAGGTGTCTGTTAGCTATGGGGTCATAGCAGTGGTCTGTAACTGTGGAGTCATAGCAGGTGTTTGTTAGCTGTGGGGTCATAGCAGGTGTCTGTTAGCTGTGGGGTCATAGCAGGTGTCTGTAAGCTATGGGGTCCTAGCAGTGGTCTGTTAGCTATGGGGTCATAGCAGTGGTCTGTAACTGTGGAGTCATAGCAGGTGTCTGTTAGCTGTGGGGTCATAGCAGGTGTCTGTTAGCTGTGGGGTCATAGCAGGTGTCTGTTAGCTGTGGGGTCATAGCAGTGGTCTGCTATGAGGACCGGATCCTGAGGGTGAGGGTACCTCGGAGGCCGGCTGTCCCCATGTAGCTCTTCTGCTGCTGGAACAGCTCCCTCTGCTGCTGGCTGAGCGGTACTGCGGCGCCCCGGCTGTTGGAGAAGGCGCAGTAGCGGATGACCTGTTCGTACGCCCCCTTCATGAAGAACACCCCGGGCTGGTCCTGGGGAAAGAGGACGGGGGGGGACACACACCACACAACACACACAACAGACACACCACACAGAACACACACCAGACCCACAGAGAACCCAGGGGGGGATACACACCACACAACACAACAGACAACACAAACACCAGACCCGCAGAGAACACACATACACATGCAGAACACACACATACACATGCAGAACACACACCAGACAACACACACAACAGACAGAACACCACACACACACACACACACACACACACACACACACACACACACACACACACACACACACACACACACACACACACACACACACACACACACACACACACACACACACAGCCTTTAGTTACCACTCCAGCCATGTGTAACAGTCTAAGGTCCGCCCTACTGGAGGGGGATGTCTGGGTCTGTTCTTCACTGTATGGTCCTGGGATACCAGACCGGACCTACTGACCGGACCCAGGCCTACTGGACCTACTGACCGGACCCCAGCCTACTGACCTGGTACTGACCTACTGACCTGATTGACCTACTGACCTGGTGGACCTACTGACCAACTGACCGGACCACGGCCTACTGACCTGGTGGACCTACTGACCTGGTGGACCTACTGACCTGGTCCCAGGCCTACTGACCTGGTCCCAGACCTACTGACCTCCTGGACCTACTGACCTGGTCCCGGACCTACTGACCTGGTCCCAGACCTACTGACCTGGTGGACCTACTGACCTGGTCCCAGACCTACTGCCCTGGTCCCAGGCCTACTGACCTGCTGGGTGCGGTGGACGCAGCGGACGGCCATCCACTTGTTCTCCGAGGTGAAGGGCTGCTCCTCCAGACGCACAAACTCCTGGTGCACCGACTCCAGACCGGCCTGCAACAGGAGAGGGCCAGGAGCCGGGTCAGGACCGGGGGGAGCCCAAGATCTGGGTCAGCCAGGACCCCGTACCACCCCGGCCCGATGGGCTCTGACGGACGGACGGAGGGACGGGGGGCCTGACCGAGTCTGAAGGCCTACGGTCCTTCAGACTCGGGACCCCATTAAGCTCTGAGGAGGTGGACCACCCCAAATATTTCTGCCCCCCCCCACACATAATGTAACTCCCCCAGCGCCCCCGAGCGTCAGCTCAGTTCAACATGTGTATATCCTTGTATAGAAAATATCTCAGGGAGCCTTCTCAAACCCGTTGTTATGTTCAGATATCTGAAGTCTGCCAGCCATCTCCCATGACCCCATCTGTAGCGCGAGAGCCCAAGAGGGCTCGTGAACCGCAGGTTGGGAATCCCTGCTCCCACCTAATCCCACCACGGCTGATGTGACTTATACAGGGGGGGGTGAGAGTGAGTGTATGTGTACCTTCATGGCCAGCGCGAGGAGAGCGCCCTCTGTGGGTCGTCCCAGCAGTGTGTTGTTCCTGATGACCGAGTCGTTACACACACAGCCCACCTGCAACACAAATAGTCAGGAACACAATTCACCATAAACGTTAAGAACACACACCTTTCAGAAACACCCCGCATCATTATACAGCCGGTGTGAGTGAGTGAGTGATTCTTAGTGAGTGAGTGAGTGATTCTGAGTGAGTGAGTGAGTGAGTCTAAGTGAGAAAGGGAGTGAGTGAGTGATTCTTAGTGAGTGAGGGAGTCTAAGTAAGAAAGGGAGTGAGTGAGTGAGTCTTAGTAAGTGAGTGATTCTTAGTGAGTGAGTGAGTCTAAGTAAGAAAGGGAGTGAGTGAGTGAGTCTTAGTGAGTGAGTGAGTCTTAGTGACTGAGTGAGTCTGCGTGAGTGTGTCTGAGTGAGTGATGAGTCTTAGTCAGTGAGTGAGTCTTAGTGAGTAGTGAGTGAATGAGTGAGTGAGTGTACCTCCACTATCTTGCTGATGGAGGGGCAGGCGTAGCCGTGCACCACGTCTCCATCCAGCAGCACCTCCCCCGCCCCGTTGTAGCCCACGCCCGTCACCTGGAGAGCAGACGGACACGCCCGGCGGCCAATCAGAGACTAGACCCGCCCTCCAACACATCACAAGCACAATGGTCTCCTAGCAACAACATGCGTCAGTCATTAATGTCAAAGTGCTCCCAAGTATTCAGTGAAAGTATATTAAATCACAGTGGAGGTGATGGTTGAGCTACGGTGCACTCTGTTACACCGTCCATTTAATAGAGCTGAGGATTCCCCCCCCCCCCCCCCCCCGTACCTCCGCGTGGAGGCCATCCGACGTGTACACCTGAGTCACCGTCATCTCGTTCTTGGTCAGAGTGCCGGTTTTATCAGAGCAGATCACGTTACAGCAGCCTGCAGACAGACCGATCAATACATCATCAATACATCAGCACCCAATCAGATCACGTTACAGCAGCCTGCAGACAGACCAATCAATACATCATCAATACATCAGCACCCAATCAGATCACGTTACAGCAGCCTGCAGACAGACCGATCAATACATCATCAATACATGATCACCCAATCAGTTCACGTTACAGCAGCCTGCAGACAGACCAATCAATACATCATCAATACATGATCACCCAATCAGTTCACGTTACAGCAGCCTGGCACAACACCACCCAATCAATCAATGGCTGCAAGTACTGTAGCAGCAGTACTAGTAGGGTAGTATTAGCACTAGAACTAGTAGTTTAGTATTACAACTACTAGTGCTAGTAGGGTAGTATTAGCACTAAAACTAGCAGTACTCAGGGTCCACCCAGTCAGGGTCATAGGTCGTGTTAGTACTCGGGGTCATAGGTCGTGTTAGTACTCGGGGTCATAGGTCGTGTTAGTACTCGGGGTCATAGGTCGTGTTAGTACTCGGGGTCATAGGTCGTGTTAGTACTCGGGGTCATAGGTCGTGTTAGTACTCGGGGTCATAGGTCGTGTTAGTACTCGGGGTCATAGGTCGTGTTAGTACTCGGGGTCATAGGTCGTGATAGTACTCGGGGTCATAGGTCGTGTTAGTACTCGGGGTCATAGGTCGTGTTAGTACTCGGGGTCATAGGTCGTGTTAGTACTCGGGGTCATAGGTCGTGTTAGTACTCGGGGTCATAGGTCGTGTTAGTACTCGGGGTCATAGGTCGTGTTAGTACTCGGGGTCATAGGTCGTGTTAGTACTCGGGGTCATAGGTCGTGTTAGTACTCGGGGTCATAGGTCGTGTTAGTACTCGGGGTCATAGGTCATGTTAGTACTCACTCAGGGTCTCCACGATGGGCAGCTTCTTGACGATGGCCCTTTTCTTCACCATGCGCATGACCCCCAGGGCCAAGGTCACCGTCACCACGATGGGGAGGCCCTCAGGGATGGCCGCCACCGCCAGGCTGGGGGGGGGAGGTCACCATGGTTACCGTGGGGAGGTCACCATGGTTACCAGGGGGAGGTCACCATGGTTACCGTGGGGAGGTCACCACGGTGATGTCACCAGGGTAACCACAGAGAGGTCACCACGGTTACCACGGTGATGTCACCAGGGGAGGTTACTTTGGTAGGTAACCAGGCTAACAGGGGAGGTAACCAGGGTAACCAGGGTTACAGGGGAGGTAACCAGGGTTACAGGGGAGGTAACCAGGGTAACTGAGGAGGTAACCAGGGTAACCAGGGTTACAGGGGAGGTAACCAGGGTTACAGGGGAGGTAACCAGGGTAACTGGGGAGGTAACCAGGCTAACAGGGGAGGTAACCAGGCTAACAGGGGAGGTAACCAGGGTAACCAGGGTTACAGGGGAGGTGACCAGGGTAACTGGGGAGGTAACCAGGCTAACAGGGGAGGTAACCAGGCTAACAGGGGAGGTAACCAGGGTAACCAGGGTTACAGGGGAGGTGACCAGGGTTACAGGGGAGGTAACCAGGCTAACAGGGGAGGTAACCAGGCTAACAGGGGAGGTGACCAGGCTAACAGGGGAGGTGACCAGGGTAACAGGGGAGGTAACCAGGGTAACAGGGGAGATAACCAGGGTAACAGGGGAGGTAACCAGGGTAACAGGGAAGGTAACTAGGGTAACAGGGGAGGTGACCAGGGTAACAGGGGAGGTAACCAGGGTAACAGGGGAGGTAACCAGGGTAACAGGGAAGGTGACCAGGGTAACAGGGGAGGCAACCAGGGTAACAGGGAAGGTAACTAGGGTAACAGGGGAGGTGACCAGGGTAACAGGGGAGGTAACCAGGGTAACAGGGGAGGTAACTAGGGTAACAGGGGAGGTGACCAGGGGACGGAGCAATGCGCTGGGCTCAAGTGTTAAGTGCATATACACCGGCTGAGGGCTTATGTTAAGGGAATAGCCCAAGGCTGAGTTAAGGAGCCCTCCCATTAATAGAAGGCTGGGGACATTAGTGAACAGGGTGTGGGTCTACCTGACGCCGATGGTGAACATGTCCATGATCCGCTTGCCCTGGAGCCAGCCCACCAGCATGATCACCCCTGACAACACACAGAGGGGCAGACTTAGAGACACACACACACACACACACACACACACACACACGGGCAGGCTTAGAGACACACACACACACACACACACACACACACACAGAGGGGCAGACTTATAGACACACACACACACGGGCAGGCTTAGAGACACACACACACACACACACACACACAGATGGGCAGGCTTAGAGACACACACGCACACACACACACAGGGACAGACTTAGATACACTCACACACACAGAGGGACAGACTTCGATACACTCACAGACACACACACTCACACACACACAGAGGGACGGACTTAGATACACAAACACACACAGGGACAGACTTAGATACACTTACTTACACACACACACACACACACACACACACACACACACACACACACACACACACACACACAGAGGGATGGACTTAGATAGACTCACACACACACCCAGAGGGACAGACTTAGATACACTCTCACACACACAGAGGGACAGACTTAGATACACTCACACACACACAGAGGGACAGACTTAGATACACTCACACCGGTCCGTACCTATGATGCAGAAGGAGTAGAGCGAGAGCTGCTTCCCCAACAGGTCCATGCTCTTCTGGAGCGGTGTCTTAGGAGCCTGGAGCCAGCAGGGGGCGGTGGAGGTTAGATATACCCCCCACACACACACCGTTACAGGACGTGATCAATAACAGTCAGCCTACCTCCTCTGCCTGCATCATCTTGAACACTTCCCCAAACTCTGAGTTCTCTCCGGTTCCTATGACGATGCCCTGGGGGGGGGAGGGGGGGGGGGGGGGAAGACTTCCTTTAGCGTTACAAGCAAAGACTGAAGATTAAACGGAAGCATTGGTCGGTCTTCATTCTGAATTAAACATCTCCACTGGTCCAGGCTGGTATCAGACCAGTATGAACCAGTCCCAGACCAGTTCACCCACCTTGGCCTTGCCACAGCGGACCAGCGTCCCCATGAAGGCCAGGTTGCTGCGCGAGGCCAGGTCCCCCCCGTTGGAGGCCGGGGGCTGGGGAGACGTGGTCTTGGAGGAGGGAGAGGTCTCCCCAGTCAGGCTCGACTCGTCCACAGCCAGGTCACTGGCCTGGGGTGGGGGGGGACACAATTAGCAGCGGAATGTGGCTCAGAAGTATGTATGAATGGGTGAATGTTGGGCAACATCGTGAAGTGCTTTTAGTGGCCACTGCTTAGGAATGCGCTACATATTCCATTCTCCATTCATCAGGGTTCAAACCCCAGTATCGGTATTGTCATCCGTAAGGCTGACGCCGTGACCCCTAACTCCTCTAAATGACCTTTGGATGAAGGCGTCGACGGAATGATCAAACAGGCGTAGATAACCTGATCCTCTTGGGTCATCCCGAGCTCAATCATACATCAAGCACATGCAGGTTGGGACATTATAATCTGCTGCAATTAGAAATTACTAAGAAAAATAAACACTGTGTTTGTTCATGTGCGTGTGTGTGTACGTGCGTGTGTACCTCGAAGAGACGCAGGTCGGCCGGGACCCTCTCTCCAACGGACAGACAGACGGTGTCTCCTGGGACGAGCTCTCTGGCCAACAGCTGCTCCAGACGTCCATCGCGGACACTGGGCGAGGGACACAGAGAAAGACAGACAGACAGACAGACAGACAGACAGACAGACAGACAAGACGAACAGTTGTGAACCGGATTCAAGGCACCACAGTAAACCGTTGGCCCGATGCAGGAGGTGGCCAGCCTCTAGCCTCTGTCTAGCCTTACCAGTGGCATTCTGGAGGAACCAGCTTCCCCAACTCTTCTAGAGATTTCTCTGAACGGTACTCCTGCACACACACACACACACACACACACACACACACACACACACACACACACACACACACACACACACACACACACACACACACACACACACACACACACACACACACGCACGCACGCACGCACACGCACGCTCATTAATCCACCAGGAAGAAGGCACCTGCCAACAGACACGTTGGCAGCAAAACACTCTTCACCGCGGTTCACTGACTCACAGCACGCTTAAACTAGAAGACGGAAGGCCATTTCAGAATGACAATGAAACCCTCTTCCTCTGCCTAGTGTGTGTGAGAGTATCTCTAAGAGCGTGTGATTTGGTACAGTGTAGCTCTGACAACAATTTCATTATAGCTCTTAAGTGTGTGTATGTCCGTTTAGCTACCAAAAACACAGTATAAACTGGTGCTCTTACTTATTTTAACATGTGTGGGAAGATATGAAAGGCTTGATAATGCGTCTTAGATATAGTCGTGTAATGCAGTAATTATGACTTACCTGCACAAAGGCAACCGTAACAACTATGATTATGGCCTGTCAACAGAGAATATCACAGAGCCATTAGGGTGGAATGAACACTCATTTGAATTAAACAGATCCGGTCGACCATGGCAACCGCATTTATTACACATCTCGTCCCACGTCAAGTCATGTGAAAATCACCACTGAAAGAGTGTACCCCTGTGTGTGTGTGTGTGTGTGTGTGTGCTCGTGTGTGTGCATACCACAGTAATGCTGATGGCATCATCAAACTGGTGCATGAGCACACTGATGACAGCGGACGCGAGGAGCAGAAGGATGAGGGGGTCCTTGAACTGGAGAGAGAGGCAGGGCGAGAGACAAAGGCGGATACAGAGAAGGTCCGTTACATTCTCCTGCGTTTACTCAGCTAATATTTACTCGTTTAATGTGTGATATGGCAACGTGAAATGTCAACATTGACGAATGAATTGGCATTACATACCAAATGTTAGAGAGTTGGAGAAAGATAGAGAGGTAGAAAATGAGAGCGAGAGAGACACAGAAAGAGAGAGAGAGAGAGAGAGAGACCTACAGACGGAGAGAGACAGAGAAAGTCAGAGGGAGGTTCAGAGGGAGAGAAAGTCAGAGAGGTTGAGAGTCAGAGAGAGAGTCTTGATAAAGTACCTTATTTATCCCCGTAGGGAGATTTGGGTTCACTAAATCAAACCACAAAGCATAACCAATGACCATGGAGATATAGAAACAAACGAACGATCCTCCTAGATCGTGGGTATCTGCGTACAGGGAATACAAAACGCAGGCGGTATGTATGTGTGTGCGAACGTCCCTGCGCGTTCGACCTGTGGTGCGACTGAGGAGGTCGATCCGCGTCTCCAACACTCGCGCTGACACAGAAAGGCGGCCCTCGGTGGGTTGAAACCGGGACAGAGTGCGCTCATTTCAGCACGGATCGACCACGTGACCCGGTTTCCATGCCAACCACAGGACCCCTCCCTGCCTGATCCCGGTCCCTGCCAGAGCACTGGAACTACACCGCGTCACCGTCACGCGGAGACACTTTCATCCAAAGGAGCGAAGACTTCACCGGGGCGCCTGGGTCAACGATGCCTTCAGAAGGACTAGGCTTTGAACCCAGAACCCTTCATCGGGGGGTAACAACCCTCCAGACAACGCTGGACCATCATGCATCCTTCAGAATCAACAAAGCTTACAGGCATGCTAGCTAGCCCACATGCTAGCCCAGCTACATGCAAGCTAGCCCGTAGCAAAATGCTCCACAACTCCTCATCCACACCTTGCAGCCATCTTGGTTCCACCAGGGCTCTGAAACGCCTTCAGTTCCCGCACCGAGCTGGCGTACGGATCCAAGATGGCCGCGGGGCGACTAAGGCCCACGGTGGAGCCCGAACTAAGCGCTTCTCGGAGCTGATCATGAAACAGGCCCCTGTAGTCGTCTAGGCCTGGTCCGAGGGGCCTGGTCCGAGGGGCTCCGTGAGAAGCGCCCCCCTCCCCTCTTGTCTCAGCTCACTGTCTTACTTTAAATCCCAGCCGTCGCCGTGCCCAGTCACGGATATCACCCCCCCTCCCCTCCACATTGGAATGCAGACACCCTCGCCGAGGGCCAGGTGTGCGCCGTTGCCGTGCCAACGCATCAGCGACTGTTCACTTGGCAGATGGCAGACGGGGCCCCAGGGCTCGTCTCCTCCGTCGGGCTGGGAGGGAGCCCAGAGGAGACGAGGCGGCTGCAGGAGAGAGCAGAAGGCCCGGTGCTTCACAGCCAGGACATCCCCCTCCATCACCATGTGGAGCACCATACAAATGCAATCCATTATTCTATTACGCTGAGAACACCGTCCAATAGCATCCCGGGTAGAGCCCGCGTTAGGCCTTTATGAACCCCCATACAGCAGATGCCACAATGTGGGGACCCCCCCCCCCCCCCACTATGTGCTCTGTGAGCTCCGACCCCACCAGCCAGCGGGCCGGGGGACGGGGAGACGAGGACCTGGGCGGACCTGGCGGTGGCTCCGGGGGGTAGAGCGGGTTGACTGGCAGCTGCCAGGTTGCTTGTCCGACCTCCGGCTCCTCCTCCTCCCCCCCCCCCCCCCCCCCCGACGCTGGATGCTCCTCAGTGCTAAACCGGCTGGGCCGGTTGCCCTTTCCAGAGATGGTAATCATTTCAATGAAATGCAAATGATCACATGCTGCTTAAGGAGATGTGCAAACATGACAACGCAGCAAACGCCCTCCGTTCAGCAAAATCAACACGACGTGTTGAGCCACGCCACCGGCGCTGTCGGCCCAAGGTCATGACCTCTGCTGCCCTGACGCCGGGGGAGACTCCTGGCATGAGGGGCAACTTGAGAGACTCGGTGAGGAACAGTGAAGTCAGTCCTCACTCTGTGTGTGTCTGTGCGCTCTGCAATATCCAAAAACCAAACTCATAATAGCTAGGACAGCAATTGGCCTTTTTACTCGGGATGCACCGGTTCCGTTAGGTGAAGTGGTATCGGGTGGTTGTGTCTGAGAAGTGTTACGAGTACATGAGCACATGTCACACACATATCGTTGCATCCCTACTTTTTGTACGATGATTCTATGCATTTATTGCATGCCAAAGGTTTACATGTGCACATTTACAAGAGCTTTGACAGAAAAGACAGAAGAGCTCTTCAGCGGCAGACACTCAGAAGCGACTTACAAGAACACATGACCCTGTGAGCGCAACGCGGGCGGACCGCCACTGAAACGCACCCTGCAGGAGCTCTGTGGGGGGGGCGGCCGACCTACCTGGCACATGTACTTCCTCCAGAGGGGCTCGTCCTCGCTGATGTCAAACTCATTCCAGCCGTGGTAGGCCCTCCTCCGGGCGACCTCCTCCTGCGACAGGCCCAGCTGCAGCTCAGCCTGCGGAGCGAGAAGACCAGCTCACCCCCAGGCTCTGCTCAGAACCCCACAACCCTCAGGCGCCCCCTGGGGGCAGCCGACATGCAGCGGGGCGTCAGGAGTCGACGTTGAACGCTTTGAAGGTCTCATATAACGCCGGCGTATAACAGGTCCCATGGTGATGGCCGCCACCAGAGAACCGCTTCTTATGGCTTCATGCAGCACCATGCGACTACACTGACTGTGACGACGTTAAACAAGGTGTGGGGAAGCCAAAAAGGGGTTGGTTCCCTGGCTGATTTTGTCATTAATCCTTGTTGATAGGGCCGTCAGTGAGTTTTGTTGTTATGACCTTTATGATGAATAGAAGATGGACAGTAGGGTGGGTGGGAGGAGACGAGGGAATGACGTGTGGCTTTGGGCCGCAGTTCAGGAGCCAGCCCTGTCCCTCCCTTTAGAATATTGTCTACAGGGCGCGGGTTTGTGTTTCTAACAAGGCTTCAAAGGGAATAAGGGGAGGAGGAGGCTTAAGTCCCAGCTAGCTTCATGCTAACTGGACTGAGCCTAGCTCCGGAGTCGTTGCGGATGATTGTCAGAGGGGAGGCTTGTTAGTGTTGCCACAGTACCTGAAGGATGCAGGCCACTTCGTTGACGGGGAGCTGGCTGGCTTTCTTGGCACCTAGTACAGGCACCATCATCTCATCTTCTGTGGAGGGGGGTCTCGGGGAAAGCTGAAACACAAGACCATGCTGGTCAATCAATCCATTCAATATATTTGTCACTGAATTATAGGGAGGAGACCATCCAATATTTAGAATCAGTGTCCAACAACAGAAAAAAACAGTGGAAAACATAGTCTTAAGGCTCTTTATGATTTTTCGCACTTCGTCAATGAAATCATTTAAAATAATAGAGCTTAATGGGACTGTACATAAACAATGTCATTTCCATTATACAAATCAAATCGCACCAATGTATTTTTGACAGCTCTAGCCTGAAAAGAAAATCTGTTTAAACAAATTCAAAATCAGGACAATCTTTGTCACGGTCACAGTGGTCTCTGTTGATAACATGAAGGTGCAGTTGTATCGCAGAAGTTTCCTTTTGGATGCCAACTTTCTACAAAACCGAGAGGTGACTCCTTTGAGTTATCGTACGAGGAAACAACCTCACAAACTAAAGCACACACTTTAAAAGAATTCACACCATTAGAATATTCAGCATATTCCCGTCAAGGCTGTAAATATTTTGACTCTACAAGTTTGTCTTGTTTGTTTGCTACGCGTCTGATCCAAAAGGAATTTGAGACAAAAGTACAAAAGTGCAACACCAGCACCAACACACACAAACACCATGATAAGAGTAGGTCAGACCTCGAGCTCTTCCATTTCTTGACCAGAATCTTCCATAGCTTAGGGTCACACGGTTAGTGTCCACGGTTAGTGTACGGTTAGGGGCTGCGAGGTTCAGTCAAAAAGAAAACCAAAGAGGACGAACACCAGCGCAGTAAGAACCACCGACTCTGACCGACTGTTAGACTACTCCAGTGATCAGCGCGGGAGTGAACAGCCCCAGGTGAACACCGACCGCTGATACCTGTTAATCAGACACGCCCAGACAATATTTGCCTGCTGGTCACTTCTCAACCTGCTTCTGAAAACAAAAGAACTGCTCTCCACTGGGTGTGATAGTAAAGTTTATTTAGTGCAAATAAATAAAGCCCTGCAGTGAAGGACAACGTGGAACGGCATTGAATGCCTTTTGCTTCAGCAATGTGGCGCAGCGAAGGCTAAGATAGGACCTCAGTGTGGCTGATCAATCAGGATTCAGCGGACGACAGCGATGGGCACCTACTGGTTCTTTAATTCATTTCGTTACTGGCTTTTATTCGAGAAACAAATCCCAATCTTGAGCGCTGAGGGAGTCTGGAAACAAAGACGGCATCCAGACATAAGCCCATCCACTCTTCGAAACGCCAACCCTTTGAAATGACAATAGGCCTGTGATGTGGTGCCTTCACAGGCCTATTGTGTGGCTAATATGGGGTGCCACCACATGACAGGAAACCAAAGGTCGGCTCAGAACATCAGCATCTCCCATATAGCCTGCAGGCCCATGTGGCCGCCTGTCATTATTTGAGAGGCAGAGCCGCCCTTCAGGGCAGAGAGGATCACAGGATCCATGGGGTTTGGGTGTGTGTTCGCCACAGTGTCCAGAGTGAGTCATTTCAATAAAGGTCCTTCCCCTTTTATAGTGATTCAATTTAGGGCTGAACAATTTGGGGAAATAATTGACCAAGATTGCGATTTAATGTGCGATTTCTATAATTTATTAAGTTCCTTATGTTGTGTATTATTCACTAAAAAATAAATAAGTCATTCTTTAGTATGACCAACACAACATTGGAAGCAGTCAACACAAAAACTGCTCTTTCCTTTAGGCCAGGCCGATGTGTTGAGATTAAATTTATATTTTAAACTTCTTTATTTAACTATTGAATTGTAAAATAAAAATAAAAACGAATGAATCGTACTGATTTCCAGTCAGTAACGGTAACAATTTTTAAATTGTATTTATTTGTTTTTTTTAAATCGCAGCCTTTGCGATTTGCATACTGCGCTCTATTACATCGCGATTTCGATTTCAATACGATTAATCGTTCAGCCCTAGATCAATTTATTCAACGCTCCTTTACGTCTAAACTGGGGGTGGGGGGGGGGGGGGGTGTTGTCTGACCCGAGGGGGGGAAGGGGGACTGCTAAACAACAATGTCCAAATAACAACTGAAACAAAGTCAAACAATTTGTGACTTCCTCCAGACAGCACATGCGTGATGTTTAGTCTACCAGATAGAGCACCCTGCTCTAGATCTAGAGAAACAGTCGATGGGCCGTAGCGCTGGTCCAATTGCAGTCGACCGAGATTTTGTTTGGTTGACTGCAGCCCTAATGATGAGTGCATCAACCAGAGGATCTCACTGGTTTGAATTACACAGAAGATAGAGGTATCAGAAATACCTGGCATTTCCATTGCCTAGTGCTAACTATAGAACCAAATCAGTCCATACAGCTTAAAATACACCAAAAGTTATCCAACCAAGTGTAGCAGTGGACCACATTGACTTACAAATATTAGAAATCTGCAGCAATGGATAATGGCTGTGAGTTAGCACACGCTGCCATTAAAAGTCCCCCTCGACACAGTGACCAGGTTCAATTAGAGGTCTCAGCTTGCAAAACAAGCACACAGGATGATACGAAGGCTTAGTACTCTAACTAACCCATGTGTAAAGTCAACTGAAGGGCTAACACTAGCTAATCCACACACAGCCCTTTCACAAATGCACTGAAGAATAACGTCCTCAGGGATCCATAATTGTATTGGTGTTCCCCTAATGGCCTTTTCCACCGACAGTACAAGCTCAACTCGCCTCAGCCCGCCTTTTTTTGCGTTTCGATCACAAAAATTAGGTACCTGGTACCTGCTAACTGGTACATTTTTAGTCTTGCCTCAGTCCAGGTTCTAAGGGAGCTGATCTGATACTTTTGTGTGACGAACAGGCTGCTGGCCACTGATTGGCCAGAGAGTGACGCCGCTGGACGATGATGCGCTTCTGGCTCATGATGAGCCCGACTTCCGAGCCTTGACACCGACATCTATAAATACCGTACGTACTTATCGCATGGATAAGTACGTCACTGCAGTTTGGCCCGTGCGTGCTATGACGACCCGCCCACCGTGAAAAGGTACTTTTAGTCCAGATGGAAACACGGCGTGCCTGGAACCAAACCAAGTCAGTGCCACGCTCAGTCGTGGCGAGTAGAGCTGGTACTGTCTGTGGAAAAGGGCCATGAGGCGGCCTTCAACTGGGGCTCTGGCTCCCAGGGGAGGGCCACGCTGGGCGGGGCCACAGGCTGCCTGCTCTGGCCCCGCTCCAGGGTAGGGTGCAGGTTAGCTCTGAGCAGGTGAGGGCGGCTGAGTGGATTCTGGGTGATTAGGACCAACCAGAGCTTAGCGCTGGACCCAGGGACGCTGGACTCCTCCTCGACCTTGGCGGGCGGGGGAGGGGTCAAGCGCACAGACTGCCAATCCCCAGGATGCAACGTTCTTTTCCCTTCAGATGCTTTTGCTAAGCCCGGCCATAAGGTCACCACTCCCAGTCCAACTCTTCACCTCAACTAGTCAAATGTATGGGTGGGGCAGCCTCACCTGGCACGGGTCACACTGACTGGACTCAGGGGCAGGTTGAGGCTAAGCACACCAATGTGTATCGGCTAATCAATGTGTATCGGCTAATCAATGTGTATCGGCTAATCAATGTGCACAGATTAGACCAGCCATGACCACCCACACAGATCACCATCTCCACGTATCCTTCTCCTTCAAACTCTTCCACAAACCGCTTATCCACGTCATCAGCCCGTGTCTGGCTGTAGAGGAGCCCAAAAAAGGTGGAGTAGTTTAGCAGAGAACATCCACATGTACTGTGGAAAACGCTAGAATGAACACGATGCGTCATCGGAGATAAAGGAAACATGCTCAGTCTGAATAACAATGCGACAGCCAGTATAGTTTCTCCTTTGAAATCTGTTCCAGGCCAGAGCGTTTTTTAGTGATATTCAATTTATTCAACGTTCCTTTACGTCTAAACTTACCCCCGTGGGTGGGGGGTCGTTGTCTGACACGAGGGGGGGAGAGGGGGCTGCTTAACAGTATTGTCCAAATAACAACTGAAACAAAGTCAAACAATTTGTGGAATTTTAACTTTTCAAATATTCAAAACGAAAGACGACGTAGTTGCCAAAAGCGTAAGGCACAAGTAATATCTTTGTGTCATGCTGTCTGCGATTCTCCATCAACGTTTGTCTTTAACGCTTGAGTAGATTTGAGTGAATATTGGCGAATTGTGAATTGGCACATTAGCACGATTCGCAGCGCCATGCAGTGGGCCCCATTATATTAAACACAGAACAAAACCTAACATCTAATCTCCCGACGCATGTGTTACAAACCATGTGTCCGTGGCTCGTCCGGTGGCGGCCGAATCGGACCGAGAGTCAGTAAATATAATGACTCTCTGAATTGAAATTTATTCAATTCAATTCAGAGTGGATCCGAAACCCACGGACGTTCTCCAGACAGCCCTTAGGTGATATTTCGGCTAGCAGGTAGAGTAGAATGTACTGCTGCCTAGGGCTGGGCGATTTTGCAAAATGAAATCTCAGATTTGTTCAAACCAAATCAGATTATCGATTTTAATCAATTTTTTTGCTATAAATGAAAAATTATATTTTGTTTGAATAATAGCAATGACTAACAAAAGCTAAATAAATAACACACCTCTCCCACTCTGCTGCGGGCCTCAGTTTGATAAATGTGATGTGCTGCTGCTTTTGGTTGCCACAGACTTTAGGCAAACTCTAAACACAAACTTTTTTTCAGCGCATGCTGCCATGTTGATATTTGACATATTTCTTTTCAAATATATATATTTTTTTATGAATCGATTTTCTTTTTTAAAAATCATCCTACAGCAAAAATTCTATAACGATTAAAAATCGATTAATCTCCCAGCTCTAGGGCCGATTAAATTAATCTAGAGTTAACGTGCAGATTGTTTAATTCCTTTATAACTGTTCTTATCGTCTGCTCCCGATGATCACTTGGTAGAATTTCATCATTCAAGGTTGTTTTGGTTACAGCCCTTGGAACATGGCTCCAAGCCAACACAGCAGGGATTCTTGTTAAGCATGTTTTATAGCACGCATGACTCAAATGTTGATCTAATTATAGGAGTGAAAGAAGTAACATTATTCAGTTGCCTCTTAGATTGCTTAAAGTTTAAACCGCTTGTCTTATCTCATTATCACTCAACTCATTAATCTCTCTAGTCATTCTGCAGGTGCGGTCAAAGGTGTATATTTTTAAGTTCCTGGTGTGATAATGCAGTACTATAAACAGTAATAAATAAAGCAATAACATGACCCAAAGACCAACATACATGTCGATAAACGTTCAAACTAAAAGCGTCATTCAGCAGAATTCAATGACCCAACACTAGCTGCCCTCAACAAGTCATGCAGAGACAATATCCTGATTTTGGCGGCAACACAAATGTCTAAATAATAAGAAACGAGGGTGGGGCGAAATGCAGGAGAGACAGGTTTACATCCTACAGGTTTATGATTGAACGCGATACTGGGCTGCCATTGGCTGGAATGCAGTGCCTGGTCTACCATTTAATGTTGAAATCAGATAAGTGTTAGTTTTGGCGTCAGATTTGACACAAAAATGTTGGTATGCTTTGTTTGAGTCGACCTACACACAATCGACAATGTGAGGCAACAAGCTCCCGAGATGAAAGTCCTGTGCTTCATTTGGTATTCCCACCAACATTGTTATTATTAGAATCACTTAATCACACCCAATTTTTGTAACTTCCAGGGAGAGTACCACACCTCTGAACAAAATCTTCGGACTCCATGTCTGTTCAAAAACTGGTCGTTTTGATATTCTTACAGAGACAAAAGTGATGACTGTAGTCATCACTTATGTTTATACAGAGTATAAACAAGTCTTGCAAAAAGTAGGAGGATAGACAAAGGCGACAACGACATTAAGCTTCGTCATGTGAGGGAGAGGACAAGAAAGAACTTAAACAAAGGCTGCATTCCAAAATGGTTTCATATCTGTACTATTACTCATGTGACGAGTTCAACAACAAGTGTGTGTGTGTGTGTGTGTGTGTGTGTTTTCCCTCCATCCAGAAATTTGCAAGCCTGGAAAAACTTGAGGTCACGTGACCTGTTTATCCAGCACGACAGCGGGTCAGTAACCATAGCGACCCATACTGTGAACCTTGGGTAAACCCGGTGAATGCAGGATAGCTCCGAGATAAGCTGGCTCGTGGCGCCAGTGGCCTCTTGTTACTGGTCAAAATGGTTTAGTTACTGGCAAGGAACCACTCTCATATGGTCACATCCAAAGCTACTGTGTTCCAAGGCGCATCCTTTTGCCTCCATGTTAATATTTCACCTCAACAATAATCTTTAAGTGAATTAGAAAAACATTTAATAAATATTGATTTCCATTCTTTACATTTACATTTAGGGCATTCAGCAGACACTTTTATCCACAGCGACTTATTAAATAGTAAATTTATCAGAAGAAAGGAACTGTATATCGCTGTTGGTACAGTAAGGTACTGACAGTATACTTAATAGTATACTGTATACTTACACACTACATACAACCGTAACCCCACCCGGGCCTACAGTAGGTTGGTTCGTCATTGTTTTATGTGACCCCTCTGAGCAGAGATCTAATGGCGTTGCCCTGTGTCAGACCTGGGGGGGAACTGGAGCGTAGCTCACAGTTCGCTGTTAGGGAAACTAGAATATTGTAAGAAACGTTTTGTGATCTTTAACACCAGGTCAAATCGGAGACAGCTGTTCCGTGATCACGTAGGGCAAATAAACAGAAAATGCTGTCAATTGGTTCAGTGCTTCAACCAATCAAACCACTGAAGTTGCAATTTTGGCTTTGAAATTCCCCGATCAATCCCATCGTCAAGATGAGACGGGCGAAGGCCTCTGAAGCCCGTCGTTAACGCATATCTTTCAGTTCAACCCTGGCTGACATTGAGTTGCCCTGGTCCTGGAAATCTTAAAATCAGCAGTTCTGCAAACAAAAAATCCCCCAACAGTGCAGGGAAGCTGTTGTGGTTTAAATGACGTCCTAACTGGCTACATGAGACGGGCCCTGGAGCTGTTTACTTGTTCAAGGACCTGACTAGAGCCCTCTTCTCCAGCCTGGGGCTGGGTGGTGTTCTGTTGACTCCAACAGGCGCAGCTCCCCTGGTGTATTTAATGTATTTATTCACTGGTGATCTCTGTACCTATGGACCTTATCGTCCGGAGCATTTGAAATATTTAGCTCTGGATATTTTTGTTCTACTCTAAACGACTAACCCTCTAACCCCCAACACACACCCCTGCCCCTCTGACCCCAACACAGAAGCCGTCGTCGGTCAACATCACACTGCAGTGTCTGGACCAATGGCAGAGCAGCCCTGAGGAAGAGGGCAGGACAGCGCCAGAGCGAGAGGCAGGGACCGACAAACAATCTGACAGAGAGAGAGAGAGAGAGAGAGAGAGAGAGAGAGAGAGAGAGAGACACAGCTAGGCATACCAATCAGACCGTCAGACAGAGAGAGACAGACGGACAAGCAGAGCCAGAAGACAGAGAGAGAGCAACAGACAGCCGGAGAGAAAGAGAGCATGGCAAACAGCAGCCCATGTAGATCCTGAGGACACACACACTGAGAGCAAACACAGCCCACTCTGTCAAACACGCCGTTTGGCCTTGCCTGTCTGTTAGCATTAAAATCAACAGCTCACATCATGCCACCAGCGACCGCCCCCCCCCTCCCGTCTCCTACTCACCAATATCACTTTACACAGGAAGTAGAAAGATACGACCGATTATCACCATGGAAGCCCGACTTTAAGGAGCCCTAAAGCCAGCGGCCACTACGATAAGAGGTTCCATGGGTCCAACGGGCCCCGTCAACAACGTAAACAGCCCCACCAGACCCCGGGTCTGAGGCAATGTGTGGAGGGAAATTATGCTGATTAAAGTGAGATCAATATATTTACTCCATAACTCAGTAATCCGGATATCGCTGTGGGAATCACTTGTTTAACAAGGAGTACATTTATGAATCGTCACCGTTTTTACTGTTCCTGTCAAGCCTAGCACCCAGCTCACCTCTGTTTAGCTTAACTGAGTTATTGATTATGTTAGATAAAGGTGTGTGCTGATAGCTTAGACGGTGGGAGCGATTGAATTCATCAAAACAGACAGCTGTGATCGTATTAAACCAACCATGCGGTGATATCGACTGTGATTGTGTCAGGATCTGATTTGAGCTGTGACCGTTGAATACTGATCACCTCGGCTGTGGCTGTTATCGTATTGACACGCATTTGGGCTGAGATCTGTTCACATTATTATATTTATCAAACTTGACCCAAATAAGTCATTTGGGGGGGATGACAACTTAGCTTGAGTCGAGTGGGTCTGAGGCATCCATCCACTCAGGCGAACACAAACAACGATGCGAACGGATCACAGCCAACGTCAGCGTCAATAACATCACACTCGATATGGGATCACAGCGCTACACTGGGCCCAGCGGTGTCGCCTCGCTGTTCACCTGCTCCCCGCGCCACTGCTACGGCACGGCAGTCAGGCAACTGATCCTTCTCCCTTTTCATTCCTACCGTGATTTACCGCCAAACGAATGTTGCGATGTCGTGCCGTATTACGGCGTAGGACGCCGGCGGCCTGCCGCGCCGCTCTTCAGGCCGACGAGGTCACAGCAGGACCTCGCTGCTGTGGAGACGCGCGGCCGCGGAGGTTTGAGGGGCGACATTTTACATCGAGGGCGTTTAGCAGACCTTCTATCCAAAGCAACGCACAATAAGTACATTGGTCAGAAGAAAGAGAAACAACAATATATCTCTGTCGGTACAGTGAGGATGTTCACAGATCCAATCACTAGGTCAACCCATTCCCCGTATACAACACATGTAACACAACAATGCTGAGAACTATATTAAGTGCCAGGACGTACAACATGCAGTGAGTGGGTGTGGGGGTGAGCGGGCAGGCTATGCAGAGTCTAGGTGACCTGGGGCTGGATTGTGCAGCGTTTTGACGGGTCGTCCCGCTAGGAGAGAATCGATCCAGCGCTACTGCCACGGACGGTTCGCCATAAAAACTGAATACACCCCAACCAGCTGCATTCATGTTCATGAAATAAACAACACGCTGTTTTTAGTAGCCGCAGCTTTTAGGTATATTTTGGAATAGTTTTTACCTTTAGCTGCTAAATACATTAACATTATAACCCTCCTCAACCTTTCCTCTCCCCCCAGCAGATAGTTATACTTGGTGAACATGCATTTCAATTCCAAAACCCCGACAAATGCTTGTTTACCCATAGACTATGTGCAGAGCACTGCGTTGACATGCTTCATCCTGCTGCGTGTGGTTTGAGGTCAGGCCAGCTGCGCTCCAACACTCGCTGATGAGAGGGGGAGCGCGTCCTCACTGCGTGTCTCAACAGCCCCCTACCTGACGCGGCCGTACTAGCACTAGTTAGTGGACACTGGCCCCATGGCCCTCAAGCAGAGTAGCTATAGTCAGCCTTAGATTGGACTGTCCCCGTCCAGTTTTCATTATTGTTGTGCACTGGAACGGGGTAAGTCTCACCTTGTACTGCCCCTCCTGACTTGACTTGCCTTTGCACTTTTGCACTCCTTGCTGTTGAACACATGACATGATCAATAGGCAGTATATGAAACCATTTTAGAATGCAGCCTTGATTTCAGTTCCTTCTTGTCCTCGTCATCACATGAAGTAGCTTCATGTTGCCTTGCAACTATCCTTGCACGTTTTGCAAGACCTGCTTTTATAAGTCTAAAGATTATTTGCCACGAATAAATAACTACAGTTTTATCAAACTCGTTACCATGTAAACCAGGGGTCTCAAACTCTTGGCCCGCGGGCAAATTGAGGCCCGCGGGATGATATTTTGTGGCCCCCTACTTGACATCAAAGTTTAGTGTTAGTGCGGCCCACGCGTTGTTGTCACACACACATTTTTGCTGAGTGGCTTGCCACACTTTTTTATCACTTGTGATAGGGGGACCAGATGTTCCGGTTTTGCCGGGACAGTCCCAATTTCGAGTTGCGTGACCTGAGTCCCGACAAAAGCCAAAGGACGCTAAAAAACAACCGCTATGAAATGTCCCTTGTTGTCAGCGATGACATATCCAACGTTATCTAATTAAAGCCCGATCATTAACTTACACTGGGTTAGTTGTGCTCCTTTTTTCTGTGGAATACTTGATGCGGCCCAGCCTGACCCAGACTACCTCCAGGGGCCCCCAGGTAAGTTGAGTTTGAGACCCCTGATGTAAACCATCCACTGACACATCCTCTGTTACAGACACCCACATAACGATGACCAGGGATTTTGTGTCAAACGGCCCGCTATCCATCTATGGTCTATCTATGCACCCATCCATCAATCAATCAATCGATCAATCAATCAATCAATCAATCCTCTGTCGGTCAAGGCGCACACTTCACGTATACAACTATAAAGTTCAAAACAATAACCTTATAATGCATTGCACATAGTATAAATAGGAAATTGTATGTTTGGTTACTGCAAACACAATCGAAACAATTTTCACCACCGAGAGGGGCAGAGCGTCCACACCACAATCACAACCACAACCAGACCCACGTCCAAATCCTGACAGCTGATGAGCCGCTCCACCAACCAGCTCCGGAGGGACGGCGGCATTGTTTACAACACAACACAACATAAAACTGCACCGTGACCCGGAGACCGCTCATTGACGGATGAGATCCACCCGGAATCACGTCGGCGACTCTCCGCCTCAGCCTGCCTGCCCGACAAGGAAGCTAACGCTAGCCACATTAGCATCCCACTAACGTACTGCGGAGTGTAGCACTACTCCAACCGGCGGGTTTGTTAACCGGTGTAGGCCCGGACAGGGGCCACCGCTCCCGGGGGGGGACGGCGGGACCACCCGGTGAGAGGGCCGTGTGTCGGTGCGTTGGGGGCTTGCCGTGTCCACTCACCAGACGCTCCCGTGTCTTCAGCATCTTCTGGGATCCCACTGCCGTCGCGCGCCTCTGACGGAGCGCTCTTGCTTCTCTGGCAAGGGGGCGGAGTCACGTGGCTCTGCGTCACGTGGCCAAAAGATTCCGTTCCGATCGTGGGACGGAATGGCCCTGCACAGAGGCTCTGGCCCCGCCCACCTCGTCACACATAATGGTGACTACATGAACCTCATCCCCTGGTGGGCCTATCTCCTGGAAGATGTTCTACAGACCGGTAGACCAGGAGGAGACCGGTAAACCAGGAGACCAGGAGACCAGGAGACTAGCCTCCTCCTCCAGCCCATGTGGTCATACTGTAAGAAGAGCACTGTATCCAGGTCAGGTGTTCCTGCAGTGGACCACCAGGGGGCGCCCTAGATCAGGTGTTCCTACAGTGGACCACCAGGGGGCAACCTAGATCGGATGATCCTCCAGTGAACCACCAGGGAGTGCTGTAGTCCAGATCCGCCCTGACCCGGAATCACAACAACTCCTGCTCCAGGACAGACAGTCCGCAGATAGTATCGCTCACTTCAGCTGTTTATGCGACACAAAGCTTCTTCCTATAATGACCCTCAGACAGCCCTAGAGCATTAAGGAGAAACATCTCGAACCCTGACATGGTCCCGGGTCTCCGGTCTCTCCGCTGTCACCCCTGCTCAGCTACCCCATCATCCACCCCCCCACCGCCGGGCCAGCGAGTCAACAACAACCGTCTACCGCCGCATCACCTGGTAACTTCACGCTTTTGCAGCGATCTAACATCATAGTGTGAACGGATTTGAAGTTGTGGCAGTAGATGATATTGTCTAAAACAGTGAGCTCTCGGCTTAAAGAGCATTATTAAAAATATCTTCTCTGAGCGCATGTCATGTGACTCCCCTCCTGAGAGCCCATTTCCTCGGCCCTGTGTTGTTTTGTTGTTCTGCATCGGATGAATGCTATCGTTTGTACTCAGTACTCAGCAGTATTTAGTACTCTTAGCACTTAGTACTCAGTGCGGCTCAAGTTAAACTCAGGAGCTGCCCAACCTCTCCTTAGCTCTGAGCGGAGCCGCGATGGGGAACCAGTTGGCGGGCATCGCGCCCTCCCAGATCCTGTCGGTGGACAGCTACTTCTCCGACATCCACGACCACGAGTATGACAAGAGCCTGGGCAGCACGCGCTTCTTCAAGGTAGCCCGCGCCAAGCACCGCGAGGGGCTGGTGGTGGTGAAGGTCTTCGCCATCCAGGACCCCTCACTGCCGCTGACCAGCTACAAGCAGGAGCTGGAGGAGCTCAAGATCCGCCTCCACTCCTCCCAGAACTGCCTGCCCTTCCAGAAGAACTCCCTGACGGAGAAGGCCGCCATCCTGTTCCGGCAGTACGTCCGGGACAACCTGTACGACCGCATCAGCACGCGGCCCTTCCTGAACGGCGTGGAGAAGCGCTGGCTGGCGTTCCAGATCCTGACGGCCGTGGACCAGGCGCACAAGGCGGGCGTGCGGCACGGCGACATCAAGACGGAGAACGTGATGGTGACCAGCTGGAACTGGGTGCTGCTGACGGACTTCGCCAGCTTCAAGCCCACCTTCCTGCCCGAGGACAACCCCGCCGACTTCAACTACTTCTTCGACACGTCCCGGCGCCGCACTTGTTACATCGCCCCCGAGCGCTTCGTGGACGGCAGCATGTTCACGGCGGAGAACGACCAGACCACGCCCCTGGTGGACCTCTCCAGCAACAACCAGCGCAGCCGCGGGGACCTCCGGCCCGCCATGGACATCTTCTCAGCAGGTAGCCCCCTGCCCCCCTGCTTCCCCCCCCCCGCCCGGCTCCCCTCTTCCCCACCCATAATGCACCCTGTCTCCACCCATAATGCACCCTGTCTCCACCCATAATGCACCCTGTTCCCACCCATAATGTACCCTGTTCCCACCCATAATGCACCCTGTTCCCACCCATAATGCACCCTGTTCCCACCCATAATGCACCCTGTTCCCACCCATAATGCACCCTGTCACCCATCCATATTGCCCCCTGTACCCCACCCATGTTGCCCCCTGTACCCCACCCATGTTGCCCCCTGTACCCCACCCATAATGCACCCTGTTCCCACCCATAATGCATCCTGTTCCCACCCATAATGCACCCTGTTCCCACCCATAATGCACCCTGTTCCCCATCCATAATGCCCCCTGTACCCCACCCATATTGCCCCCTGTACCCCACCCATATTGCCCCCTGTACCCCACCCATAATGCACCCTGTTCCCACCCATAATGCACCCTGTTCCCACCCATAATGCACCCTGTTCCCACCCATAATGCCCTCTGTCCCCTGCAGGCTGTGTGATCGCGGAGCTCTTCACGGAGGGGGTGCCGCTCTTTGACCTCTCCCAGCTGCTGGCGTACCGTAAGGGGCAGTTCCAGACGGAGCACGTGCTGATGAAGATAGAGGACCAGAACGTCAGAGAGCTGGTACACAGACACATTCACATCTACAATGAGGGCGTTCAGCAGATCAGAAGAGAGAGAAACAACAATATATCTCTGTCGGTACAGTAAGGATGTTCATAGAACCAGGTGCCAAGCACTAAGAATCACTAGGTTAACCCATTCCCCGTATACAACACAGACAGCTAGGATAAGATGCTCCACAATGCTCGATGGATGTACCCGCTTGCTAACAGCTTACAGGACAGCCGTTATTATTGTTACCGTGGAGACGGTTACTCTGGTACAGTAACTGTTGTTACAGTGACACTGCTACAGGTGGGTCACCTTCCGACCACCAACCGCCAGGTATGAGCAGTTTGACGGCTACCATGGCAACTGCAGTAAGAGTTACTACGGTGCAAAGGCTTATGAACCGCCAAACCTCCGAGCACCGTAACTGTTCGACGGGGACCGTGGTAACTGAAGTAAAGGTGTATCAACCGCCATACACCCGAACACCGTAACTGTTTGACGGTGACCGTGGTAACTGAAATAAAGGTGTATCAACCGCCATACACCCGAACACCGTAACTGTTTGACGGTGACCGTGGTAACACCCCCCACGCCCCCCCCCCAGGTGATGCAGATGATCCAGCGCGAGCCGGACAAGAGGCAGTCGGCCGAGGACTACCTGAGGCAGCAGCGGGGGCGGGCCTTCCCCGACATCTTCTACAGCTTCCTGCAGCCGTACATGGCGCAGTTCGCCAAGGAGACCTTCCAGTCGGCCGACGAGCGCATTCTGGTCATCAGGAAGGACCTGGACAACATCCTGCTCAACCTCCGGGGAGGTGTGTGTGTGTGTGTGTGTGTGTGTGTGTGTGTGTGTCTGTGTGTGTGTATGTCTGTGTGTGTGTGTGTGGATATGCCGTATTCTTGTTTTTGTGTGTGTGTCTGTGTCTATTGTGTGTATGTGGGTGTGTATGGCGTGCGCGTGTGTGTGTGTGTGTGTGTGCTTACAAGCACATTGTGATGCCCTCGTGCGTGTTTGCGTCCGTGCGCCCCCCCCAGGGAGCTCCTCCTCCTCCTCCTCCTCCTCCCTCTCCTCCCTCTCCTCCGGCGGGGAGAAGATGTGCCAGGAGGAGGGCGCCGTGGCGGTGAGTCCCCGTGAGGAGCAGGGCCTGACAGTGCTGGTGTCGGTCATCACGTCCTGCCTGCAGACGCTGGGCTGCTGCGACGCCAAGCTGGCGGCGCTGGAGCTGGTTCTGCACCTGGCGCCGCGGCTGGCCGTGGACGTGCTGCTGGACCGCATCACGCCCTACCTGCTGCACTTCTGCGGCGACGGCGTGCCCCGCGTTCGGGCGCAGGCCGTGCGCACGCTGGCCAAGGTGCTGGCGCTGGTGAAGGAGGTGCCGCGCAACGACGTCAACATCTACCCCGAGTACATCCTGCCGGGCATCGCCCACCTGGCGCAGGACGAGGCCACCGTGGTGCGGCTGGCCTACGCAGGTACCAGACCCCCCCCCCCCCCCCCCACAGAACGCCAAGGCACCCTCCAGTCTCAGGGTGACTGCTGTGTGCTTGCTGTTACCGTGACGACCCGTGTGTTTGACCTGCTGTTACCGTCACTCGCCTGCGTGTGACCTGTTGTTACCCTGACGACCTGCTGTTACCATGAGGACCTGCCGTTTCCTTGACGACCTGCTGTTACCGCGATAACCTGTGTTTCTGACCTGTTGTTACCTTGACCCCCTGCTCTCTCCATGAAGACCGTCTGTTTCCATGACGACCTGCTGTCACCGTGACTGATCTGTTTGTGTTTGCCCGGCTGTTCCCCTGACGACCTGTGTGTGCGTTCGGCGGCGGCCCAGAGAACATCGCCCACCTGGCGGAGACGGCCCTGCGCTTCCTGGAGCTGGTGCAGGAGAACCAGGTGGTGCCGGAGGGCGGCCTGGAGGAGGCGGAGGAGGCGCTCCACCCCAGCGACAACTACGACTCCGGTGAGTCTCTGTCAGCGTCTGTCCACCTCTCTCCCGCCTCCTCCTCCTCCTCCCTCCCTTTGGTCCCGGCCGTAGTAGCGTTCTAAGACCGGGCAACCCCTGGGTTTGTGTAACACGTATCCCCCCCCCCCCAGAGCTGCAGGCGCTCCACGAGATGGTGCAGCAAAAGGTGGTGACGCTGCTTAGCGACTCGGAGAACATCGTGAAGCAGTCGCTGATGGAGAACGGCATCACGCGCCTCTGCGTGTTCTTCGGCCGGCAGAAGGCCAACGACGTGCTGCTGTCCCACATGATCACCTTCCTCAACGACAAGAACGACTGGCACCTCCGGGGGGGCTTCTTCGACAGCATCGTGGGTCAGTGGGGCCCTAGGGGCGGGGCATGGGCTCTGTGGGGCGCGGGGGTTTGGGGAGCGGCGGGGAACACCCCGGCCTGGGCTTTGGTGCTGATACCCGATCAATACTGTTTAAGGACTCACTTTGAAGCGTGAACACATTTTTCTACGATTTTAAATCTGGAAACGGAGAGCAGCGCTGGTTCAAGCTAGTCAGCTCATGGAAGCAGAAGTTTCCAACACGCCGGTCGGATTCTCAACTAAATGTAAAGAGAATCGGACGCTCACAATCCAGTTATGTGTGTCTGTGAACGTGTGTCTAATGGTCTTCCCTGTGTGTGTGCGTGTGCGTGTGCGTGTCCAGGCGTGGCTGCGTATGTGGGCTGGCAGAGCTCGTCCATCCTGAAGCCCTTGCTGCAGCAGGGTCTGAGCGACGCGGAGGAGTTTGTGATCTACAAGGCGCTGAACGCGCTGACCTGCATGTGCCAGCTGGGCCTGCTGCAGAAGCCCCACATCTACGAGTTCGTCAGCGACATCGGTGGGTTCCCATTGGCTGACGGCTCTGTCATGTGATGTGTTGGTTTGGAAGGTTGTCTCGTATCCTGTTTCCTTTGTAATTGTTTTGTGGTCTATCGTTGGTTTATTCCGTTTTTTTGTTCGCTTCATTTGCTGTCATAAGGTATTCATGAATCCGATGAGATTCAACAGATTCATCCCAAGCAGTAAATGTGGGTGAAACAAAAAAGATAATGTTAATAAATGTTTAAGAATATGCATATATGTACACATATTTATTTCCATAATAGTATTTTATTTTGTTTCTTGACATTCTTTCAGTTTGACTGATAGTCCGTCTGCATCGGGTCCTCTGTGTTCAGTGTTCCTGAAGTTCCTCAGTGTTCCTGATGTTCCTCAGTGTTCTTCAGTGTTCCTGATGTTCCTCAGTGTTCCTGATGTTCCTCAGTGTCCCTCAGTGTTCCTGATGTTCCTCAGTGTCCCTCAGTGTTCCTCAGTGTTTCTCAGTGTTCCTGATGTTCCTCAGTGTCCCTCAGTGTTCCTCAGTGTTCCTGATGTTCCTCAGTGTTCCTGCTGTTCCTGCTGTCCCTCAGTGTTCCTGATGTTCCTCAGTGTTCCAGCTGTTCCTGATGAGTGTTCCTGATGAGTGTTCTGTGTTCCAGCTCCGTTCCTCTGCCACCCCAACCTGTGGATCCGGTACGGGGCGGTGGGTTTCATCACGGTGGTGGCCCAGCGCCTCAGCGTGGCCGACGTCTACTGCAAGCTGATGCCCCACCTCTCGCCCTTCATCACCCAGCCCATCATACAGGTCAGACGCCCTCCTCTTCATCAGCCTACCCTTCATCGCCCCTCCTCCTCCTCTCCTCCACCCCATCGAAATGAGTTAGGAGTGCTGGTGGTTTTATGGTGAATGAGTGAACAGTCTGGCTGTGTTGTGGTGAATGAGGGAACAGTCTGGTTGTGTTGTGGTGGATGAGTGAACAGTCCGGTTGTGGTGTGGTGAACGACTCTCGTTGTGTTTGTGGGGAACTTCTGGTTGTGGTGAATGGGTGAACAGGCTGGCTGTGTTGTGGTGAATGAGTGAACAGGCTGGTTATGTTGTGTTGTGGTGAATGAGTGGACAGTCTGGTTGTGGTGAATGAGTGAACGTCTGGCTGTGTTGTGGTGAATTAGTGAACATCTGGCTGTGTTGTGGTGAATGAATGAACCTCTGGCTGTGTTGTGGTTAATGAGTGAACCTCTGGCTGTGTTGTGGTGGATGAGTGAACCTCTGGCTGTGTTGTGGTGAATGAGTGAACCTCTGGCTGTGTTGTGGTGAATGAGTGAACGTCTGGCTGTGTTGTGGTGAATGAGTGAACGTCTGGCTGTGTTGTGGTGAATGAGTGAACGTCTGGCTGTGTTGTGGTGAATGAGTGAACGTCTGGCTGTGTTGTGGTGAATGAGTGAACGTCTGGCTGTGTTGTGGTGAATGAGTGAACGTCTGGCTGTGTTGTGGTGAATGAGTGAACGTCTGGCTGTGTTGTGGTGAATGAGTGAACGTCTGGCTGTGTTGTGGTGAATGAGTGAACGTCTGGCTGTGTTGTGGTGAATGAGTGAACCTCTGGCTGTGTTGTGGTGAATGAGTGAACCTCTGGCTGTGTTGTGGTGAATGAGTGAACGTCTGGCTGTGTTGTGGTGAATGAGTGAACCTCTGAAGTGCCCCTGTGCAGATGGACAAGGAGCTGGTGCTGTTGAGCGTGCTGAAGGAGCCGGTGAGCCGGTCCATCTTCGACTACGCGCTGCGCTCCAAGGACATCGCCAGCCTCTTCCGCCACCTGCTGCTGCGGCTGAAGAAGCGCGCCGGGCTGATCCCCGAGTGCCCCGCCCCCGAGGACCCCGCCATCGCCCAGCTGCTGAAGAAGCTGCTGTCCCAGGTCAGGACGCACACGCGCACTGCACGCATACACACACACACACACATGAATACACACGCACACACACGCATACTCTTGACACGTACATGTACATACACACGCACACACACACGCACATACTCGCACGTAAACGCAAATACACACACACATGCACGTCTGAGGCGGTTGATGGTGGAGGTGGTTGATGGTGGAGGTGGTTGATGGTGGAGGTGGTTGATGGTGGAGGTGGTTGATGGTGGAGGTGGTTGATGGTGGAGGTGGTTGATGGTGGAGGTGGTTGATGGTCTGAGGTGGTTGATGGTGGAGGTGGTTGATGGTCTGAGGTGGTTGATGGTGGAGGTGGTTGATGGTGGAGGTGGTTGATGGTGGAGGTGGTTGATGGTGGAGGTGGTTGATGGTGGAGGTGGTTGATGGTCTGAGGTGGTTGATGGTGGAGGTGGTTGATGGTGGAGGTGGTTGATGGTGGAGGTGGTTGATGGTGGAGGTGGTTGATGGTGGAGGTGGTTGATGGTCTGAGGTGGTTGATGGTCTGAGGTGGTTGATGGTCTGAGGTGGTTGATGGTGGAGGAGGTTGATGGTGGAGGTGGTTGATGGTGGAGGTGGTTGATGGTGGAGGTGGTTGATGGTGGAGGTGGTTGATGGTCTGAGGTGGTTGATGGTGGAGGTGGTTGATGGTGGAGGTGGTTGATGGTCTGAGGTGGTTGATGGTGGAGGAGGTTGATGGTGGAGGTGGTTGATGGTGGAGGTGGTTGATGGTGGAGGTGGTTGATGGTGGAGGTGGTTGATGGTCTGAGGTGGTTGATGGTCTGAGGTGGTTGATGGTGGAGGAGGTTGATGGTGGAGGTGGTTGATGGTGGAGGTGGTTGATGGTGGAGGTGGTTGATGGTGGAGGTGGTTGATGGTGGAGGTGGTTGATGGTGGAGGTGGTTGATGGTGGAGGTGGCTGATGGTCTGAGGTGGTTGATGGTGGAGGTGGTTGATGGTGGAGGTGGTTGATGGTGGAGGTGGTTGATGGTGGAGGTGGTTGATGGTGGAGGTGGTTGATGGTGGAGGTGGTTGATGGTCTGAGGTGGTCGATGGTCTGAGGTGGTTGATGGTGGAGGTGGTTGATGGTGGAGGTGGCTGATGGTCTGAGGTGGTTGATGGTGGAGGTGGTTGATGGTGGAGGTGGTTGATGGTGGAGGTGGTTGATGGTGGAGGTGGTTGATGGTGGAGGTGGTTGATGGTGGAGGTGGTTGATGGTCTGAGGTGGTTGATGGTGGAGGTGGTTGATGGTGGAGGTGGTTGATGGTCTGAGGTGGTTGATGGTCTGAGGTGGTTGATGGTGGAGGTGGTCGATGGTCTGAGGTGGTCGATGGTCTGAGGTGGTTGATGGTGGAGGAGGTTGATGGTGGAGGTGGTTGATGGTGGAGGTGGTTGATGGTGGAGGTGGTTGATGGTGGAGGTGGTTGATGGTCTGAGGTGGTTGATGGTGGAGGAGGTTGATGGTGGAGGTGGTTGATGGTGGAGGTGGTTGATGGTCTGAGGTGGTTGATGGTGGAGGAGGTTGATGGTGGAGGTGGTTGATGGTGGAGGTGGTTGATGGTGGAGGTGGTTGATGGTCTGAGGTGGTTGATGGTCTGAGGTGGTTGATGGTGGAGGAGGTTGATGGTGGAGGTGGTTGATGGTGGAGGTGGTTGATGGTGGAGGTGGTTGATGGTGGAGGTGGTTGATGGTGGAGGTGGTTGATGGTGGAGGTGGTTGATGGTGGAGGTGGTTGATGGTGGAGGTGGTTGATGGTGGAGGTGGTTGATGGTGGAGGTGGTTGATGGTCTGAGGTGGTCGATGGTCTGAGGTGGTCGATGGTCTGAGGTGGTTGATGGTGGAGGTGGTTGATGGTGGAGGTGGTTGATGGTGGAGGTGGTTGATGGTGGAGGTGGTTGATGGTGGAGGTGGCTGATGGTCTGAGGTGGTTGATGGTGGAGGTGGTTGATGGTGGAGGTGGTTGATGGTGGAGGTGGTTGATGGTGGAGGTGGTTGATGGTGGAGGTGGTTGATGGTGGAGGTGGTTGATGGTGGAGGTGGTTGATGGTGGAGGTGGTTGATGGTCTGAGGTGGTTGATGGTGGAGGTGGTTGATGGTGGAGGTGGTTGATGGTCTGAGGTGGTTGATGGTCTGAGGTGGTTGATGGTGGAGGTGGTTGATGGTGGAGGTGGTTGATGGTGGAGGTGGTTGATGGTGGAGGTGGTTGATGGTGGAGGTGGTTGATGGTGGAGGTGGTTGATGGTGGAGGTGGTTGATGGTGGAGGTGGTTGATGGTGGAGGTGGTTGATGGTCTGAGGTGGTTGATGGTGGAGGTGGTTGATGGTGGAGGTGGTTGATGGTCTGAGGTGGTTGATGGTCTGAGGTGGTTGATGGTGGAGGTGGTTGATGGTGGAGGTGGTTGATGGTGGAGGTGGTTGATGGTGGAGGTGGTTGATGGTCTGAGGTGGTTGATGGAGGAGGTGGTTGATGGTGGAGGTGGTTGATGGTCTGAGGTGGTTGATGGTCTGAGGTGGTTGATGGTGGAGGTGGTCGATGGTCTGAGGTGGTTGATGGTCTGAGGTGGTTGATGGTAGAGGTGGTTGATGGTCTGAGGTGGTTGATGGTGGAGGTGGTTGATGGTGGAGGTGGTCGATGGTCTGAGGTGGTTGATGGTCTGAGGTGGTTGATGGTCTGAGGTGGTTGATGGTAGAGGTGGTTGATGGTGGAGGTGGTTGATGGTCTGAGGTGGTTGATGGTCTGCGGTGGTCTTATCTTGTCCCCCTGCCCCCCAGGGCATGACGGAGCCGGAGGAGGACAAGCTGCTGGCACTGAAGGAGTTCATGCTGAAGTCCAACAAGGCCAAGGCAGTGGTGGGGGAGCAGGGCTCTGCAGGCGAGGGCGCCCAGACCGGGGTGATCGACCTCGCCCTGCTGGGCATCTCCGGGCGCCAGGTGGACCTGGTCAAGCCCAAGGCCGAGCCCGACGACAAGAAAGGTGACCCCTGACCCCTGACCCCTGACCCCGCCCACCAGGGGGCGACCTTCCTGACCTCCCTCCGTTTCCCATGATGCATCGGTCCTGAGTCACCCAGAACAGATGGCTGTGTCTCGGTTGGGAGGATGCTTCCTAAATAGGAGACAAGTTTAGGTGATAGGATAGGAAACGACACGTTAAGGTGATAGGAAACAACACGTGTAGGTGATATGAAACGATGCGTTAAGGTGATACGATAGGAAACGACAGGTTTAGGTTGTTTCCTATCCTTAGTTGTCTATGGTCTAGTTAATAGACTTTCGCACACCGTGACTTATTTGTGTCGCTCTACGATACTTCCTCACTTTGAAGCACTTTAACTCATACTGTGTATCTGAACATTAAGCAAGCAACCTTAAACTGTCTTGAGCGCACACTTTCTTTTGTGAATGAGTGAAGGGTGTGTTATGTGTTCGTGAATGAGTGAAGGGTGTGTTATGTGTTCGTGAATGAGTGAAGGGTGTGTTATGTTTTTGTGAATGAGTGAAGGGTGTGTTATGTTTTTGTGAATGAGTGAAGGGTGTGTTATGTGTTCGTGAATGAGTGAAGGGTGTGTTATGTTTTTGTGAATGGGTGAAGGGTGTGTTATGTGTTCGTGAATGAGTGAAGGGTGTGTTATGTTTTTGTGAATGAGTGAAGGGTGTGTTATGTTTTTCAGTCCCTCCAGAAAAACGTGATTATGCGATCGCATAATTCAACGCATAATCAGCCAAAGTCTGCATATTCATGCGGGGCGGTTTTTTTTCAAATATGTCTCACTTTCACTGCATAAATTGCAGATTTTCGCGCAAAATATGTGGGGCTTGCATGATTTTATAATCCCCACATTTTCGTTGCAAAAAAGTCACATATATCTTAGAAGAAAGTTGAAAAATGTTGCGTTTACTTCACACAAGAGCAGCCATTTCCCCCTGTTGCCATGGGACTATAATGAAGTGACGTAATTACGCGACGTGAACGTCATCGAAAAGCTGCATTTTTCACAAGTTCCCGCATTTTTCGCAAGTTCCTGCAATTTTTGCAAGTTCCTGCATTTTCATCGCATAAATATGCCGCATATTTCATCGCATTTTTTAAGAAAACGTGCCCCATAATCAAGGATTTTTGGCCGCAACAATCACAAAAAAACGCCACATTTTTCTGGAGGGACTGGTTTTTGTGAATGGGTGAAGGGTGTGTTATGTTTTTGTGAATGGGTGAAGGGTGTGTTATGTTTTTGTGAATGAGTGAAGGGTGAGTTACCCATCGTGTGTCCGCTGTAAGAGCTTCGTTCAAATGCCTCTCAGAACTTGAGAGAGCTTCTCACTGTCATGTGGAGCCTGGAACACAACAGTCTTCAAACCTCTCCTCACAAACAAACAGAAAGCCTTCATCATTCCCTCCCTGCCCCGCTCTCTCTGTGGTTCATAGCGTCAAACCATGCGTGGAACGCCTTGTAATCAGAAATCATTTGAGGGACTTTGAAATATGTTTTGTTCCTAATGTTAATTACAGAACTGGTTTATGTTTAAATGACCCAACAATGACGTCTTGATCTCCCCCGTGGGACAGGCAGAGCTTAGCACGCGACGCCCCAGTAAACAGAGCTGCTCCAGCCCGGGCCCCAAAGACCTCTGAAGAATAAGCCCCGCCTCTGAGGCTCCGGGTCGGAGTCCATGGGAAATAACACGGCGTTTATGAATGACCGTACATAACAAACTCTGTCTGTGGTGGAGAGGTGAAAGCTGCGTCACGTTTTGAACCACACACTTTTTCCGTCTAGTTTCGACTGGGTTTTTGGTTTGTCGGTGCCGTACAATTAGTAAACTATTGTTGATGCGACTTTAACGGCACCAACAATGAAAAATTAGAGTGGAAACTAGATGGAAAAAGTGTGTAGTTGAAAACGTGACGCAGCTTTTACTTCTTCGCCACCTACAGAGTTTGTTTTGTACGGTCATTCATAAACACCGTTTAATTTCCCAGAGACGTTTGACCGAGGGAACCTGGAGCCTCGGAGGCGGGACTTCAGCGGTCTCCAGGAAGTGGTGTGGGAATTCTGGTTGATCTTCCTGTGGTTGTTGTCCCCCCCCACCCCCCTGCAGCCAAGAAACATGCCAAGCAGCAGGACTCCACCATGAACGAGGAGTGGAGGAGTATGTTCGGGTCCCAGGAGCCGGCCTCTTCCCTGGTCGCCACGGTAACGGTCGCTAGGCTACACTGATGCTGATAGGCTGGTTTAACCTGTGTGCTAGTACCTCACCGTCATTGCAATCAGCAATCAGCTGCCTGAATTGCAATTGGGCAAATTGAATTGATTAATGAATTCACCTGATTTATTAACTGCATTCAATACATGGATTTGGTTTAAATTCAAGAAAGTGAAAAAATCAGTTGCATTAGATTGAGCTAATGTTAGAAAAGCTTTGTTCCTCTTCATCAATGCTTACATACCAAATCCCCCTCCTCTTTAATCGAACACACTGCAGTACCACCGACAGCCTCTAGAGGGGAGCAGAGCTGCTCTTTAAAGCAGGGTCAATATCAATGTGTCTGTGTCTTACTTTGTTTGTCTCTGTCTGGCTGCCCCTCTTTCTCTCAGTCTGTCTCTCTGTCTGTCTGTCCCTCTTTTTCTCTCTCTCTCTCTTTCTCTGCCTGTCTGTCTGTCTGTCTGTCTGTCTGTCTCTCTCTGTCTCTCTCTGTATGTCTGTCTCTGTCTCTCTCTCTCTGTTTCTCTGTCTGTCTGTCTGTCTGTCTGTCTGTCTGTCTGTCTGTCTGTCTGTCTGTCTGTATCTCTGTCTCTCTGTCTCGCTCTGTCTGTCTGTCTGTCTGTCTGTCTGTCTGTCTCTCTCTCTCTCTGTTTCTCTGTCTGTATCTCTGTCTGTCTCTGTCTGTCTGTCTGTCTGTCTGTCTGTCTGTCTCTCTGTCTCTCTGTCTGTCTGTCTGACCGTCTGACCGTCTGTCCGTCGCCCCAGGCTCTGGACGGGCCCCTGTCCACAGGCCGGCGGGCGGTGGCGGCGTCGGCCCCGGTGGTGCAGGCGGCCCCGGGAGGCTCCGCCTACCAGCGGCGCCTCAACACCTGCAAGGCGGAGCTGCAGCAGCTGGTGCAGCAGAAGAGGGAGCAGTGCAGCGCCGAGCGCATGGCCAAGCACATGATGGAGAGCGCCGAGTGGGAGAGCCGGCCGCCGCCGCCCGGTACCTAGCCGCGCTAGCACCGCTAACACCGCTAACACCGCTAACACCGCTATCACTCGACATAGCTAGTACCGCTAACACTCAACCTAATAGACCAGCAGTAGAGAGCAACCGGTAGCTAGCTAGCACAGCTAATTCCAGTTACTCTAAAACACAGCATTATAGCCCTAGTACAGCAAACACGCAACAGGAACAACATATGGCTAACACGGTACGTGTGTGTGTGTGTGTGTGTGTGTGTGTGTCTTTCTGTGTGTGTGTGTGTGTCTCTTTCTGTGTGTGTGTGTGTGTGTGTGTCTTTCTCTGTGTGTGTGTGTCTCTGTGTGTGTGTCTTTCTGTGTGTGTGTGTGTCTCTGTGTATGTCTGTGTCTCTGTGTGTGTCTTTCTCTGTGTGTGTGTGTCTCTGTGTGTGTGTGTGTGTGTGTGTGTACGTGTCTTTCTCTGTGTGTGTACGTGTCTTCCTGTGTGTGTGTGTGTGTGTGTGTCTCTGTGTGTGTCTTTCTCTGTGTGTGTGTGTGTCTCTGTGTGTGTCTTTCTGTGTGTGTGTCTCTGTGTGTGTGTCTTTCTCTGTGTGTGTGTGTGTGTCTTTCTGTGTGTCTGTGTGTGTGTGTGTGTGTGTGTCTTTCTCTGTGTGTGTGTCTCTGTGTGTGTCTTTCTCTGTGTGTGTGTGTGTCTCTGTGTGTGTCTTTCTCTGTGTGTGTGTGTGTCTCTGTGTGTGTCTTTCTGTGTGTGTGTCTCTGTGTGTGTGTGTCTTTCTCTGTGTGTGTGTCTCTGTGTGTGTCTTTCTGTGTGTGTGTCTCTGTGTGTGTGTCTTTCTCTGTGTGTGTGTGTGTCTCTGTGTGTGTCTTTCTCTGTGTGTGTGTGTGTCTCTGTGTGTGTCTTTCTGTGTGTCTTTCTCTGTGTGTGTGTGTGTGTGTGCGTGTCTTTCTCTGTGTGTGTGTGTGTGTGTGTAGGGTGGCACCCTAAGGGCCTACTGGTGGCCCACCTCCACGAGCACCGGGCCGCCGTCAACCGGATCCGCGTGTCGGACGAGCACTCCATCTTCGCCACGGCGTCCAACGACGGCACGGTGAAGGTCTGGGACAGCCAGAAGATGGAGGGCAAGACCACCACGACCAGGTAGGACCTCAGGGGGGGACCCCCGGCCGAAAGGAACCTCAGACTCACCTGGAAGTTCACCCAGACTCTGCACATTCTGCCCCCTAACCCCCCCTGACAACCCCACACACCCCCTTGCACACGGTATGTCGTACGCCCTGTCACTGAAAAACAGCATTGTGTATCCCCGTCGTATACGGGCAACGGGTTAACCTGGTGATGGTTAGTGCCTGGCACTTGGTTCTATGAACATCCCCGCTGCACCGTAGGGCTGCTTGATTATGGAAAAAAAATCATGATCACGTTTATTCTGGTCAATGTTTAATTCACGATTATTCAAACGGTTATATTTTAGTTTGAAAACATGATGTATTTATTCAGCACGTCTCTCCCCAAAAACACTTTGTAGCGGAGAACTTTGAACACATATAAATACACGAAATGGCCTAAAAGAAAATGTTTGAATCTAAAATAATGTACAGATATGTATCCAGCTGTTCTTTCGGTTATGTTAGATTTGTGATCGTTTGACGCTAAAATCAAAACCGTGATCTAAATGAGATGACTCGGCCAGCCCCACTGTACCTCCGGCGATATACTGTTGTTTCTCTCTCTTCTGACTAACGGACTTATTGTTTGCCGCTCTGGACAAAAGCGTCCGCTAAATGTCGATGCGCGTGGGGCCCTTTAGGTCGGTGCTGACCTACTCTCGCATCGGGGGCCACGTGAAGACGCTGACCTTCGTCCAGGGCTCCCACTACCTAGCCGCTGCCTCCGACAACGGCTACATCCAGCTGCTGGCTGTGGAGGCCAACAAGCCTCCCAAGTCCCCCAAGGTGCAGCCCTACCAGTCCAGGTAACCACGGCCACGCGCTCCCCATGATGCACCCGCTGGTTGGCGTGTTGTCCGAGCGGTTGAGCTGCGTGAGGGGGGGGAACACCAGCCCAAACACGTCACGCCCCATGAAGTTCTGTTTTGAGGAGTAAAGGTCTGGAAGAGCGTCCAGTCCAGTCATGCCAGTCCAGCGAGTTGTTCCAGCTGTGTGTAGTTACCACTCCTCGCTAGAGAGATGAAAGGGCTGTCATCAACAGGGCTAATCTGGGGTGACATTCCTTTGACCAAAATTACCGTTCCTGCACTTCAACGAAAACAGCCCAGATCCTAAGCCTCCCTCAAGTACCCCTTCTGTCGAACTGTAAAGCATCCGCCCCCTTGACCTCAGCCGAAACCATCGGCCCTTTCTAACCCCCTCTCCTCCTCCTCCACCCTCCTCCTCCCCCTCCTCCTCCTCCCCTCTCCTCCTCCTCCTCCTCCTCCTCCTCCCCCCCTCCCTCTCCCTCTCCCTCTCCTCCACCCTCCTCCTCCTCCTTCAACCTCCTCCTCCTCACCCTCCTCCTCCTCCTTCTCCTCCCCCCCTCCCTCCCTCCCTCCCTCCCTCTCCTCCTCCTCCTCCTCCTCCTCCTCCTCCTCCCTCTCCCTCTCCCTCTCCCTCTCCTCCTCCTCCTCCTCCCCCCCCTCCCTCTCCCTCTCCTCCTCCTCCTCCTTCTCCTCCTCCTCCTCCTCCTCATCCCCCCCCTCCCTCCTCCTCCTCTTCCTCCCCTCCCTCTCCTCCTCCTCCTCCTCCTCCTCCTCCCCCCCCCCACAGGGTGCTGGACCTCCAGGGGGACGGCTGCGTGGTGGACATCCACCACTTCAACTCGGGGGCCCAGTCGGTGCTGGCCTACGCCACGGTGAACGGGGGGCTGGTGGGCTGGGACCTGCGTTGCCACACCAACGCCTGGACGCTGCGCCACGACCTGCGGCTGGGCCTCATCACCTCCTTCTCCGTGGACATGCACCAGTGCTGGCTCTGCCTCGGTGCGTTACCCCTGCCGGCCCCCAGAGGGCGGCAGCGGCCAGGGAGGGAGAGCAGGGTTGACTTGGAGAGATGTTGCGATACCGTCTTTTCCTTCCCGATTCCTTCCTTGAGTGTCGGCCGACACCGAGTATAAACCGATACAGCCTCTAGCGTCGTCACTTCCAACAGCACTTGTTCTTATTGACGGCTTCTCCTACGATACCGGTCGATGTACAGCCGGTACACTTACTGTCGACAATCTATTTTCTTCTGAACTAGATCGGTGTCATTTGTAACAGCAAGGTTGCTAGTTAGATTCCTCTCGCTGCTCCTAGATGAGCGTCGAGGCGTCCCTGAGCAAGGCACCTCACCCTGACTGCTCCTAACCGCTCGAAGTGTGTGTGTGTGTGTGTGTGTGTGTGTGTGTGTGTGTGTGCATGAACGGTTCTAAGTCGCGTTGGACAAAAGCGTCTGCTGAAGACCCTAAACGTAAATGTAAGTCGTGCCTCCGCTTCTGGGACGGTTGTCAGGGGGTTGGATTCCCGGCCGGGAGGTTCTGGTTTCAGTCCCCGGCGTCCGTGCTCCACCTGTAGGTGGGCCCTTGGGACCCCCATGCCGCTGAAGGGCCCGCTCTCTGGAGCCACTGGATGCTTAGAAACACCAACACAGAGGGAGTGATTGTTCAGGCTGCTGTAGAACCCACGGTGGTTCCTGGTCATCCCCTCTGACCGCTGACACCCCCCTCTCTCCTAGGCACCAGCAACGGCACCATGGCATGCTGGGATATGCGGTTCCAGCTTCCCATCTCAAACCACTCCCACCCCGCCCGATCACGGATCAGGCGGCTGCTCATGCATCCTCTCTACCAATCGTCTGTGATCGCAGGTAAGGCAACCACCCCCCCCCCCCCGGTGTAATGCAATAAAGGGTCCACCTCAACGCAGACGCTGGGCTAAAGCACTGTTTATCAGGGTGGTTAGTTCACGCTCTCTCTCTGTGTCTCTGTCTCACTCTCTCTCTCTCTCTCTATGTCTCTGTCTCTGTCTGTCTGTCTGTCTGTCTCTCGCTCTCACACACACTCTCTGTCTGTCTCTCTGTCTCTCTCTCACACTCTGTCTGTCTGTCTGTCTGTCTCTCTGTCTCTCTCTCACACTCTGTCTGTCTGTCTGTCTGTCTGTCTGTCTGTCTGTCTGTCTCTCTCTCATACTCTGTCTGTCTGGCTGTCTGTCTCTCTCTCGCACTCTGTCTGTCTCTCTGTCTTTCTCTCTGTCTCTCTCTCACTCTCTGTCTGTCTGTCTGTCTGTCTCTTTCTCTCTCACACTCTGTCTGTCTGTCTCTCTCTGTCTGTCTGTCTGTTCGTCTGTCTGTCTGTCTGTCTTTCTCTCTCATCCTGTCCACCTCCCTACTGGTCCATCCTTCTGTGTGTTATCACTTCCTGTGTGTGTCAGTGGTCCAGGCCAATGATCATAATAACCTTGCGGTGTCCATCTTGTGTCCAGCGGTGCAGGGTAATAACGAGGTCTCCATGTGGGACATGGAGACCGGAGACCGCAAGTTCACCCTGTGGGCCAGCTCCACCCCTCCACTCTCTGAGATGCAGGTCAGTGTGTGTGTGTGTGTGTGTGTGTGTGTGATGTCATACTCTTTGTACGTGTTTGTTTGCGTGTACGTTGGATCGCACTTTATTGTTATTGTGGGAGAGAAATGAAGGGGTTAGAGTAACAAAAATGACAGCGCAGACAACGTGCCAGACTCGTGTTACTGTTTCATAACCAAGTAATAATAACAGGTTCAGGGCGGCTATTGGGCTGGTGTATGAGCATGTTCTCCCTCCATCAGAGCTGTGTGTCCTAGTAATGAGCTGACCCCGGGAGGGGGGGTGGTCCCCGAGACACAAGGGTTGTTTTGGCTGCGATGCTGTTTATCTGCCCCCCAGAAGACTGGCCCTAAATCAAGCACTGCTTCAGATTCTGTGTGTGTGTGCTGTAACTGTGTGTTTGTGTGTGTGTGTGTGTGTGTGGTTGTAACTGTGTGTGTTTGTGTGTGTGTTGTAACTGTGTGTGTGTGTGTGTGTGTGTCTGTGTGTATGTGTGTGTGTGGTTGTAACTGTGTGTGTGGTTGTAACTGTGTGTGTTTGTGTGTGTGTTGTAACTGTGTGTGTGTCTGTGTGTGTGTGTGTGTGTGTGTGTGTCTGTGTGTATGTGTGTGTGTGGTTGTAACTGTGTGTGTGGTTGTAACTGTGTGTGTGTTGTGTGTGTGTGTGTGTGTGTGTGTGTGTATGTGTGCTGTAACTTGCCGTGTATGTGTGTGTGTGTGTGCTGTAACTTGGTGTGTGTGTGTATGTGTGTACTGTCACTGTGTGTGTGTGTGTGCTGTAACTGTGTGTGTGTGTGTGTGTGTGCTGTAACTTGCTGTGTATGTGTGTGTGTGCTGTAACTTGGTGTGTGTGTGTATGTGTGTACTGTCACTGTGTGTGTGTGTGTGTGTTTGTGTGTGTGTGTGTGCTGTAACTCTGTGTGTGTGTGTGTGTGTGTGTGTGTGTGTGTGTGTGTGTGTGTGCTGTCACTGTGTGTGTGTGTGAAGCCATCCCCCCACAGTGTTCATGGGATCTACTGCAGCCCTGCTGATGGGAACCCCCTGCTGCTGACGGCCGGCTCCGACATGAGGATCAGGTAGCCAATCGCACCACCAGGCACACCTTACAGCCAATCACAAGCCAGATACAATCCTAACTCCCAATCACAAGCCAGATACAGTTCTAAGATCCAAGCCCACGATGGTTACAGTCCTAACACCCAATCACAGCACGGATAGATCGCTAGGATCCAATCACAAGACATGTACCCTCCTAACAGCCAATCACAAGACATGTACCCTCCTAACAGCCAATCACAAGACATGTACCCTCCTAACAGCCAATCACAAGACATGTACCCTCCTAACAGCCAACCACAAGACATGCACCCTCCTAACAGCCAATCACAAGACAAGTACAAGTGCTTTACACGGGGAATGGGTTAGCCTAGCGATTGTAATACTTGCACTTGGTTCTATGAACATCTTTACTGTACCGACAGCGATATATTGTTTCACTTCTTATGACAAATGTACTTATTGTAACAAATGCACTTATTGTAAGTCGCTTTGGATAAAAGCGTCTGCTAAATGCCCTAAATGTAAATGTAAGTACCCTCCTAACAGCCAATCACAAGGCGTGTACACTCCTAACAGCCAATCACAAGACAAGTACCCTCCTAACAGCCATTCAAAAGGCATGTACCCTCCTAACAGCCAATCACAAGTCATGTACCCTCCTAACAGCCAATCACAAGTCATGTACCCTGTCAGAGCCGATAGCACTCTGTGGCCCCCTCCGGTCCTGTCCAGAGCTGTGACCTCTGACCTCTGACCTGGGCTGTGCCTAGGTTCTGGGACCTGGCCTACCCCGAGAGGTCGTACATCGTGGCGGGCGGGGCCAACGACTCGCTGCACTGCCCCTCCGTGCTCTACAGCCGCAAGATCATCGAGGGCACCGAGGTGGTTCAGGTGAGCCCCCCCCCCCCCAAGACACTGGCACGCCCTGCAACGACCTCCACACAGCCAATCAGAGCCCAGCGTGACCCGCATGCCCCTCCCACAGGAGATCCACAGCAAGCAGAAGAGCGGCGTCCCCGAGGACACGCCCCGCCGCGGCCCCGAGTCACTTCCTGTGGGCCACCATGACATCATCACGGACATCGCCACCTTCCAGACCACGCAAGGGTTCATCGTCACGTCGTCCCGCGACGGCATCGTCAAAGTGTGGAAGTGAAGCGGGGGGGCGGGGTTACCGTAGCGCACCCGTCTGTCTCTACTGCCTGTCTGTCTGTCTCTACTGGCTGTCTGCCTCTCTCTTCTGTCTGTCTGGAGAGCAGTGTTACCGTAGCGCGCCTGTCTGTCTCTACTGTCTGTCTGTCTCTACTGTCTGTCTCTGGAGAGCACCGTTACCGTAGAGCACCTGTCTGTCTGTCTCTGCTGTCTGTCTGCCTCTCTCTACTGTCTGTCTCTGGAGAGCCGTGTTACCGTAGAGCACCTGTCTGTCTGTCTGTCTGTCTGTCTGCCTGTCTGTCTCTACTGTCTGCCTGCCTCCAGCCGGTGTCATTTTGTTACCGTAGAGCACCTGTCTGTCTGTCTGTCTGTCTGTCTGTCTGTCTGTCTGTCTGTCTGCCTCAAGCCCGTGTCGTTCTCCACCAGCTCCAACCATAACCCCTCCCTTTTGCCTCTCCTTCTTTCTTTGTACATATGTTTACTTTTTAATATGAACAAAATCATATGATTTAATTTGTGATCAGGATCTTGCACCAAACAAGAGATGTGAAGGTTACATTTGTTTTTGTTTTTTTATCCAATTTATTGCGACTATGATATAGACTCAACTACGTGGCTTGGCTTGTTGCCATACATTTTGTTCGATAATAAATCAATTAGTATTTTGCCAATTAAAAAGATTAAGTCTGTTTTATTATTTTCATTACAATTGAGCTTTGATGATGAAACCATTGGGGATTTCATTCCAATAGAATACTTATAATCCTAACCGAATGGAATCAGCTCCGCCTTTTGTCTAACTAGTTCAGACAGAAAGATCTTCAGAACAAGCCGAGAATCAGCCTTAAGGTTTGGCTATAAAGCATCTCGCCTGTTCCCAGCTTAACAGTTAAAACGTGGAACGTTTAGACATTTTATGTTATCAAGGTTTTGGATAAAAGAAACCCCACCACTCCTGAGCCAAATCTCCACCAGATTACATTTACATTCAGGGCGTTCAGCAGACACTTTTATCGAAAGCAACTTACAATAAGTACATTTGTCAGAAGGAGAAACAACAATATATATCTCTGTCTGTACATTAAAGATGTTCATGTGCCAAGCACCAACAATCTCTAGATTAACCCATTCCCCGTATACTACAAAGATATACTAGGATAAGGTGCTACACGATGCTAAGTACGAGGCTAGCAGATAAATATGAAAGCCTGTTTCCTGCCAAGAACGAATGCAGTCAAGGTCAACGACCTTTCAATTGTCATGACCTTTAAAGGGCCCCTATTTGACCACCAGGTGTGATGATGTGGATCATCCATTACAAGCCATGTCAAAATCGACCCAAGTGGGAGTGTATACTGGGTAGGCCAGCCTACCAGTAGATTCAGTCTACTGGATAGGCTGGTAGGCTGATCCATCCATGGCATTTATTAATCATCTGCACAATCAATATCGATGTTTCCTTAATAAGCTAAAGGCTTCTGACTGACTTATGGCTGAACGTTATTATGATGCTGTGTCAGGACGACCTCGTAGGCCTGTCTAAGACCCTGCTCTCCTCAGGGCCGACGCAAACAGACACACCGAGACAAAGCAGTGTTCCATCCTTTTTTTTTATTAACAAGTAGCACCAGTGGTGGGTTGAATAAACCATGTTGTGGGGGGTTGATCCTCACACCGCCAGAGCCTGAAGGGGACCCCCAGACCAGGACCCCCCCGCTGGGTGCCGGGGTCGGACTTCAGACCCCTTCCCTTCGGGGCTCTGGATCTGTCAGGCCGGTCCCGAGACCCGTTTAGACCCAGGGAGGAACACCTTGAGACCGCACACGCTCAGACGGCAGGATAGTAGGCGGTAGGGAACACTCATGTTGGGTGGGAGATTGAGATTATGGATTCAGAACAAGATACAAAACGATAAATGTAGACATTTAGACATAGATATCTAAACATGGGCCGACGTGAAGCTATGACCATTGGAGGTGACCTTTGGCTGGGAGCAGCGAGCCCCTCCCCCATGACCAGGGGGGGGTCCAGAGGTCTGGCAGTCCTGAGGCGAGCGCGGTTCTACCGCCGCTGGGTCAGACAGAGGTCCTCACAGTCCTCTCGCGTTGCAAAGCGGTTGATGTTCCCACCGCAGCCGCCGTACCAGAAGTGAGTACACACTCTCTGCTGCGCGTTGAAGGACCAGGTCATCACGTAGTCCTCACACGGCCCCACGTCCTGAACCAGGGAGCAGGCGGCTGGAGCACCCAGGGAATGGATGATTAATGATGAAATGATATGATTAATGAGGCACCTTACTAGCCTGGTCCGACCAGACTCTGGTACTTCGTTTCATTTGCACAGAGAGTCCGGCCTCTCTCCATTGACAAACGTTAGCTCACCTGAAGGCGGGCGTTTGTTGGAGTTTTAAACGATTGGATCTGACCGGTGCCACTCTGGATCTGCCACAACCAACCGCTAACGTTTGACTACAACTCAAACTAGCGCCCGACCTCAACGTCACTGTTCTCAGCCACTCCCTCTGTTCGCTGATTGGATCGGCGAAATTTGGCCGGAGAAAACCGGCGAATATACCGCAAACCCAGACGTAGTACTGAACGGAAATGAATGTGGAGCGGAAGTGCATAGGCGGGCGGAGCCAGGCTATGCACCTTACTGGAGTAGCTCTCCAATTTTGTTGTATTGTAAGAGGCAATGACAATAAAGGCATTCTATTCTATTCTATTCTATTCTATTCATACACAGGTTGAACCGAGAGGGAGAGCAGGTGAAAGCACAGAGCATCAGTAAGGAACACAACAAGAACTAAGTCATCGCTTCAGTGTGTTCAGGCCTTGGATGGGACACAGCATCCATCTCTGGATGAGGATGCGTTGTGTTTGATGAACGAGAGTCTTACCCTTTCTGTGAGTCTTGCTTTGACTCGGTCCCAGCAGAGGGGAATCAACTGTCGAACACAGAAAACGGATAAACAAACGACGAAAGACAGCGAAAGATCATTAGTTACTCCTCATCGCCTCAAGTCAGGGGTCAACATGTATTAGCTAAACGCTATAAAATTCAGTTTTTTAATGAACCGAGTCTCACAGCATCTAGCGGTCAAGCAAACAGCGACTCCTACAAGATTAAGGATCTGGGTTCCTGTAGGTCAGCAACAGGGAGTCAAAATTGTTAAGCAGTCCAAATAAATACGAATCAATATTAGGATGCGCTACAAAACAGACGCTCATTATTATTATTATAAATATCATTCTTGGAGTTTGGCCCCAGAGATCAAACACAGCCATGTTCATCTTAATGAAACATGCTCTTATTCTACCGTAAACCATAAGGAAATATAAGAAACTGTCTGACAACACCTGTAACAAAGCTCTATATGAATGCTCTGATCATTCCCCACTTAACATACTGTATGACGAGCTGGACTCAGGTGAATAGCACAGCATTAAGGCCTATTTTATCACTTTACCAACAAGCGCTTAAAGTATCAATGGCAAGGCCCCCCCAGCTCTCTGCACTTTAATATAGAAGAAGAATTCAAACAGCAGAACCACAAGTTGCTCTAGGAGGGCACTGCGTAGACCCTCTTAAGTCCAGCTCCTCTGGTCGATGATGTTCCTCTGTGAGAGCCTCTGAATGAGGGAACCAATTGCCAGTGGAGATTAGAAATTGCACCTCCCACCATACACTCACCCACCATTTTAAGGACCGGCTTTTAAGCCATCAAAAGTGTGAACACCTTTGATGCTATTTAAGCTGAGTGCTTGTTTGTCTGCTGCTCTGTGTTTGTGTAGCTCTCATGACTAATCCATGGTGGTTTGTATGAATGATTGTATTTGTATGTGTTTTAATGGACGGGGTCAGCATCTCCCCGAGTCCCCATCTAACAATCACTCGTTCAATGCAGGGGCGGGACTTACTCTTGGTGACACATGTCTGGAGACATTCGCGCTGCGTGTTAAAGCGGTTAGCATTGCCGCCGCAGCCGCCGAACCAGAAGGGTAAGCAGGCCCCCAGGACGCGGTCATAGAACCAGCGCTGGACATAGTAAGAGCACTGGAAACCAGAGTCCGAAGCCAGCTCACACCGGGCTGAAAGTAGAACACCAGAGACAAGGCGTTAGGACCCTATTCAGTGATATATAAATATATATATGCTAGTGTGTGTGTGTGTGTGTGTGTGTGTGCGTGTGCGTGTGCGTGTGCGTGCGTGTGTGTGTCGCTCTGTTCGAGCCTGCTGCACGACAGTTCAATGTTGTCAAGGAACTTTTATAAACACAATATTGTTATCGCGCAGTAATCAGCCCGACAGCCCCGAAACATTAACGGCCCAACAGGAATTCTCCCGACTCTCCCGATTACCACTCCGCCACCGTGTGTGTGTGTGTGTGTGTGTGTGTGTGTGTGTGTGTGTGTGTGTGTGTGTGTGTGTTTGTGGGCGTTATTCGATAGCCTGGTAATGTGTATAGGCCTACGTACAGTAGGAATATTCATACTGGTATAAAAAATGAATGTTATAGTATTTCCCATCTTTGCTGAGCAAGACTTTTGTTTCGAAAGTTCAAGGGATATTTAGAATAGAAAAAAATGTGTGATTAATCGCGAGTAAACTATGACAGTAATGCGATTAATCACTATTAAATATTTTAATCGCTTGACAGCACTAATATATACATACATGTTTAGAGAATCTGCGTTTTTGTCCTGTATAAGTGTTAAGATAATCTGTTTTTGGGTCAAAATAACCAATTCAAATTTTTAAAGCTTCATGATTGGGTTTCAACAAAGATGAAGATTTAAATGTATTTACCTAAGCGTTATTTAGTTATAAAGAAGTAGGTAAGTTATTAAGCTCAGCCGGAAGAACACTTTGTAGGTTTGTTATTTTCGAGCGTTTTCGTAGTTCTACGTCTTGTTCTGTCGTAAGGGAAAGTACTCTTTCCTATACTCGGCAGCTGCCTTGTGGAATGGCTTACCTTTAAACCTTAAATTGTTGAGCTCCTCCTATTTTCATTTTAAATCTTCAATAAAAAAATGGTTATCTAACTCATAAACAAAATCAAAAGATCCCTGAAGTACTAAGAATATTGTACTGTCTGTGTGTCTGCTTGTCTGTCGGGGAACTTATCCCTTGTTTTATTTATTTGATTCCTCTTTTTTCCTCAACGTTGTAGTCCATGTGCTGTGTGTTTGTCCTCCATGTTTTAGCCCATGTGTTGTTCCACCCTATCCATCTAAAGGACCACAATGGAAACGAGCCTTTGGGCTTCATTGTGTTTCTTTAATCCTTTTGAAGACTTCTGTTAATTGTTCAATAAAGTTTTGAATCCATCCCCGCTGATGGTAGGTGTAAGGGTGACGATGTTAGGGTGACGCTAGCAAGGAGCTAGCTGGCTAGCGTACCATAGGGCGTGGCTCTCAGGAAGACCCCTGCATCTGCACTGGACATGGACCACCCGGGGTACGCCTGGTCCATCTGAAGCGTTCCAGGGCCGCTGCCGCTGTGCTCGCCCTCCTCATCCCATCTGTCGATGTTTAAATCAGGATGCCGTGGTTAGAAGTTATGATAAAATCCTGTTCAAGGATTATTTTAACTACAACTGAATACATTGTTTTAGGATTATTTTTTTTTTGACATCGAACCCATTTTTTTGATAGAGCATAATTAGTGCTAATTGGATTAGAGAGTTGTGAGTGAGATGAAACCCGGACAGGGTCCTGACTGCTGGACTCCAGCTGGGATGAACGCCTGCCCTGAAGCCCAGGTTCCTCTTGTAAAGCGTCTCCATTCAACCTGAAACTCCACCCAATTAACCTTTGGAACTGAACTAACCAAGCACTTATTGTATGTCGTACGTCCTGGCACAAAAAAAAGTCCTAGCTGTCTTTGTTGTATTCGGGGAATGGGTTAACCTAGTGATGGTTAGTGCTTGGCACTTGGTTCTATGAACATCCTTACTGTACCGACAGATATATTGTTGTTTCTCTTTCTTCTGACAAATGCACTTACTGTAAGTCGCTTTGGATAAGCGCCCTAAACGTTAATGTCTAGATGTAACCCTGACAGAGGCGTCTCTGTGCTGGGGATGGCCCAGGAGCCCTTGAGGCAGGTTGTGGAGAGAAGGGTGTTACCCAAGTTGCTCACCATAATGGAGATCACCACACACCCCTAAACACCCCTACACCCCCTGCTGGTCAAACCCCAGGCTGTCTGCAGCCAGAGCCTTCTTCAGCTCCACCCAGGTAAGGGTCCTTACAGGAGGTCATTCCCAGCCCTCCCAGTACCCACCTCCACTGACCTCCCTCTGCGCTGGGAGAGCAGGTTCCTCCTCCCAGTGGAAATGCTCTAACCCTTTATATCAAGGTCGACCTTAATAGCATTATCCTGCCCTAAAATAAAGCTTTATTTTATTTATTTTGATAGAGTAAAAGCTGCCAATGTTGTAACTGATTTATAACATGGATAACATTTGCTGGTTCCGCTGCTGTTGTCTAACAGCTACGGGTTTGTCGTTTCATTGCGAGCTGCAGATGGCTTGTGTACCTTCCTGTGTTGTGGAGCAGGTCACATGACTCCTTCAGAGAGACCGGGGGGTACGAGTTCAGCCCCGCTGGATAAAAACACACACACAGCCGTGACCTTTTGACCTCCTGGTCCCTTTAGGCTGTCTTCGTCCCAATACGCTCCAATCGTTCAGCCCCATGAATTATTACACAATGAAAACAAAACCACAACAATATCATATAACACACATTATTTACCAATCAGAGTTTGACCAGCGCTGAGAGGCGCTTCCTCCACATAACACTTAGAGGGGACGTATTGTACCACCAGGTGAGAGTGGGATCAGCCGTTACAGGCCGTTTGGAAAATCGGCCTCTTCCGACATCACAAGTGGGCGTGTCCACCTGGATGAGCGACGTTCGCTACGGTCCACTGGGTAGGCTGGTGGACTGATCTATCCGGCACACATCTCGGTGGACACGCCCACTTGTGATGTCAGAAGAGGCCGATTTTCAAAATGGCCTGTAACGGCTAATCACACTCACACCTGGTGGTACAATATGGGACCTTTAATAATAAAACAATAATAATTCATGAATTTGTACAGCGCTTTTCTAGACACTCAAAGACGCTTTACATTGAAGGTGTGGACCTCCCTCACCACCACCTGGGTGATGCACTTTCGTGTAATGTAACGTCTTCTAGGTGACTTACTGCTGAGCACGGAGAGCCAGGTGGCGATGAAGCGCAGGGCGTAACCCTGCTCCTCCGGGCCCAGGCTGTCCAGGCCGAGGAGGTGCTGATTCAGGGGCGCGCTGGCCAGCTCGGCCACCTGCTCCTGGCTGTAGCTCTCCCCCAGTGCCACCACAAACACTGCCACCCCCCGGCACTTGGCCTCCAGGGCCACCTGGCGGAGCTTGTCCTCGTCCCAGCTGGAGGTCCGGGCCCCCACCCCCACCAGCAGTACCCGGTGCTTCCTGGGGCTGCCGGCCTTCAGCAGCACCTCCCTCAGGGTGTACTCCAGGGTGTGGCCCAGGGCCGAGGGCCCACCCTGCTGGATCATCTTCTCCAGCAGGTGGCTCTTCATCTGGCTGTTCCCCAGGGAGGTCTGCAGACCGAACTCTACCACGGCGGCCTGCCGGCCCAGATCCTGGGAGTAGAGTCGGCCGCTCTGCTGGACCAGGGCCACGCGGGCCTGGCCGTCGACCTGGCTGGGCCGGGGGCTGACGGCCACCAGCTCCACCACGGAACCCAGCAGCTCCTGGAGGCCCAAGTAGTGGCGGGCCGGGACCTGCCTGGAGCCGTCCACCACCAGGGCCAGGTCCATGTCAAGGACCTGGGGCCCCGGGGCCTCAGGGGCCCTGTCGCAGTCTTCCTGAGGGCGGCAGGGGTCTGAGGAGGGGACGGGATTTGTGATTTTAGTTGATTATGATTTTGAATCCTACTCTCTTTGATCTGGATTTGTGATGTGACTCACTCATGGTGTGTCATTTTAAGCGGGATATGGCAAAGTGTCCTAACCCAATCAGCCTGGCGGTCCGTACCATACTAGCCCCCCTTCTGCTCACCGTGGCAGATGACGCAGGTCTTCATCATCTTCAGGTCGCTGGTGAGGTTCTCGGAGTCGCTGAGCGTCAGGAACACGGAGCTGCCCGTGTGGTCGGCCTGCAGCGAAACAAGACTCCCATTTTCAATTTATTTAATTTTAACTTCAATTTCTGGACGTATCTAGTGGTTCACATTCAAGTACGGGAGCAGGGTGGTCTAGTCTCTGGGTCGGGAGCCCCCTCGGGGTCTGACATGGATATGGGGTCACGGGGGACTGCGGCTCGTGAGCTCTACATGGTACAGCCACATGGTACAGCTACATGGTACAGCCACATGGTACAGCCACATGGTACAGCTACATGGTACAGCCACATGGTACAGCCACATGGTACAGCTACATGGTACAGCCACATGGTACAGCTACATGGTACAGCTACATGGTACAGCTACATGGTACAGCCACATGGTACAGCTACATGGTACAGCTACATGGTACAGCCACATGGTACAGCTACATGGTACAGCTACATGGTACAGCTACATGGTACAGCCACATGGTACAGCCACATGGTACAGCTACATGGTACAGCTACATGGTACAGCTACATGGTACAGCTACATGGTACAGCTACATGGTACAGCTACACGGTACACCATTTCGTTTAGTCGTTGGGTGGGGGAGTGCGTGTGGAGGACGGCTGGTTGAAGCAGCCTCACCTGGCCGAGTCTGACTGGACTCTGGGGCCGGGTGGGGCACCACACCTGTTGCACGTTCATGTCTTCAGTGTGCTCAGGTTAAACCAGCCCTCTCCCCACACACTGGGGGGGGGGGGGGGTCTCCTGGATGACAGCGGAGTGCCAATGCAAGAGAAAATAAATTTGTTTTTCAGGAGAAAATGGGCACTGAAGGGGCTGGGGCCAACGTCTGGGGCCAACGACTGAAAAAAGCCAGATCAAGCCGCCTGAGGACCCGTACCATTAAGAGGCCATACCTGGTACTTAATGACATGGAACGGAATTCAAAAGATTTAGATTGACCGTTTACCCTTTCAGTGGTCCTTTTTCTCAATGTGTATCGCACATGTAATGAGGCATGATTCAATGTCCTGTGAATTCACCTCAACGCATCATTGACAGAGTCAAGCCAAGAATCTGGGACCAGGAGATTGATCCCAGACTCCGGGTGCTGAGGAACGGGTTTGGATCAAGAACCGAGAAGTCACTGGGAGGTTACTGGGAGGGCTAAATCAGACTAAATCAGGCCAGATTGTTTTGTTAGTTGTTCTATAGTTAGAACAACTAACAAAGTTGTTCAATGCGTATCGCACATGTAATGAGGCATGATTCAATGTCCTGTGAATTCACCTCAACGCATCATTGACAGAGACAAGCCAAGAATCTGGGACCAGGAGATTGATCCCAGACTCTGGGTGCTGAGGAACGGGTTTGGATCAAGAACCGAGAAGTCACTGGGAGGTTACTGGGAGGGCTAAATCAGACTAAATCAGGCCAGATTGTTTTGTTAGTTGTTCTATAGTTAGAACAACTAACAAAGTTGTTCAATGCGTATCGCACATGTAATGAGGCATGATTCAATGTCCTGTGAATTCACCTCAACGCATCATTGACAGAGTCAAGCCAAGAATCTGGGACCAGGAGATTGATCCCAGACTCTGGGTGCTGAGGAACGGGTTTGGATCAAGAACCGAGAAGTCACTGGGAGGTTACTGGGAGGGCTAAATCAGACTAAATCAGGCCAGATTGTTTTGTTAGTTGTAGGAGGGTTAGGGTAGGAGGCTAGGGGGGGTTAGGGTAGGAGGCTAGGGAGGGTTAGGGTAGGAGGCTAGGGGGGGTTAGGGTAGGAGGCTAGGAGGGTTAGGGTAGGAGGCTAGGAGGGTTAGGGTAGGAGGCTAGGAGAGGGTTAGGGTAGGAGGCTAGGAGAGGGTTAGGGTAGGAGGCTAGGAGGGTTAGGGTAGGAGGCTAGGAGAGGGTTAGGGTAGGAGGCTAGGAGGGTTAGGGTAGGAGGCTAGGAGAGGGTTAGGGTAGGAGGCTAGGAGAGGGTTAGGGTAGGAGGCTAGGAGAGGGTTAGGGTAGGAGGCTAGGGAGGGTTAGGGTAGGAGGCTAGGGAGGGTTAGGGTAGGAGGCTAGGGAGGGTTAGGGTAGGAGGCTAGGAGGGTTAGGGTAGGAGGCTAGGAGGGTTAGGGTAGGAGGCTAGGAGAGGGTTAGGGTAGGAGGCTAGGAGGGTTAGGGTAGGAGGCTAGGAGGGTTAGGGTAGGAGGCTAGGAGAGGGTTAGGGTAGGAGGCTAGGAGGGTTAGGGTAGGAGGCTAGGAGAGGGTTAGGGTAGGAGGCTAGGAGGGTTAGGGTAGGAGGCTAGGAGGGTTAGGGTAGGAGGCTAGGAGAGGGTTAGGGTAGGAGGCTAGGGGGGGTTAGGGTAGGAGGCTAGGGGGGTAGGGTAGGAGGCTAGGAGTGGGTTAGGGTAGGAGGCTAGGAGGGTTAGGGTAGCAGGCTAGGAGGGTTAGGGTAGGAGGCTAGGAGAGGGTTAGGGTAGGAGGCTAGGAGGGTTAGGGTAGGAGGCTAGGAGGGTTAGGGTAGGAGGCTAGGAGGGTTAGGGTAGGAGGCTAGGAGGGTTAGGGTAGGAGGCTAGGAGAGGGTTAGGGTAGGAGGCTAGGGAGGGTTAGGGTAGGAGGCTAGGAGGGTTAGGGTAGGAGGCTAGGAGAGGGTAAGGGTAGGAGGCTAGGAGGGTTAGGGTAGGAACCTAGGGAGGGTTAGGGTAGGAGGCTAGGAGGGTTAGGGTAGGAGGCTAGGAGAGGGTTAGGGTAGGAGGCTAGGAGGGTTAGGGTAGGAGGCTAGGAGGGGGGGGTTTACCTCGAACGCCCTCCGGGTTTCCTCGCTCCGACCGAGCGCCAACACGGCCGGGACGATGTTGAGGGCGCGGTACTCCATCACGGCGGTGGCGACGTCGTCGCCGTCCTGCGACGGGCCGTGGCTGAAGAACACGGCCACCTTCCTCACCCTCAGGCCCCGGCGCACACGCTTGAACACGTGGGCGCCAACGAAGCGCATGGCGCCGCCCAGGCGGCGGACGCTGCTGGTGCGCTCCAGGGCGACGTTCCGCACCAGCTCCAGCAGCTGCTTCTTGCGGCGGTAGTCGTGGAAACGGACCAGGTGCTTGGTGTGGGCGCTGTAGCCCACAACGGCCACGCGCGCCCCCTTGGGGCAGGTGCTCTCGGCGACGTCGACGCCCTCCAGCAGCTCCAGCAGGGCCTCCCGCGTCTGCTCGAAGGCGGCCGGCGTGACGCCCTGCGACATGTCCAGACCGAACACCAGCTCGGTGGGGTAGGCCGGGCACGGGGAGCCTGGGGGGGGGGGGGGGGGGCAGAGCGATGGTGAGGACCAGAACCAAGAACTGTGTGTGTGTGTGTGTCTGTCTGTGCGTCGTTCTGTCTGTGTGTGTGTCTGTGTGTGTGTGTGTGTCGGTCTGTTGTTCCAGCTGTCTGTCTGTGTGTCGTTCTGTCTGTGTGTGTGTCTGTCTGTCTGTATGTGCTTCTGTCTGTCTGTGTGTCTGTCTGTGTGTCTGTGTGTGTGTGTGTGTGTGTGTGTGTGTGTGTGTGTTCTATTGTCTATCAGTGTGTGCGTGGCAGGCCTCACACAGTGTTTGTCAGTTGTTCTAGCTGTCTGTCTGTCTGTGTGTCGTTCTGTCTGTGTGTGTGTGTCTGTGTGTGTCTGTCTCTCTGTGTTTCTGTCTGTCTGTGTGTCTGTCTGTGTGTCTGTGTGTGTGTCTGTGTGTCCGTCTGTCTGTCTGTGTGTCTGTGCGTGTGTGTATCTCTTACCTTGGCAGCAGGCTGTAGGGAATAAGAGAGTTCAGATGAGAATTATTGATTGTCACAAAAACCCTAACTTGAGATGGGTGTTGCTTTTGAGTAACATCTGGATGGGAGGCGGGAGAGCAGATTTAATGTTAACCCTGAAGAAACAGTGTGAAGCACATTATTTTGGATATCTCCGACAACTCCCATAACTTCTGAGGAGCAAACTACTACGATCACCTCCAGGCTATGGACTTATTGGCATTGCATTTTTATAGCATATGCATTTTATATTACCACACATCTGATGAGGATGGCCATGTTTAGCTTGAGGTCATGCTATCTTAGATAGCATGTAGTGGTAATATGTAGATAATATGTCCACGTATGAACGTGTGCTGGTTGTGATGCTCACCACAGTTGGATCGGATGTAGTTGATCAGCTCACACTCCTGGGGGAACAGAGAGGAGGTGATGGAGATCAGAGAGGAGGTGATGGAGAACAGAGAGGAGGAGATGGAGGAGAGAGAGAAGGTGATGGAGGAGAGAGAGGAGGTGATGGAGGAGAGAGAGGAGGTGATGGAGGAACAAGAGAGGAGGAGATGGAGGAGAGAGAGGAGGTGATGGAGGAGAGAGAGGAGGTGATGGAGGAGAGAGAGGAGGTGATGAGGAACAGAGAGGAGGAGATGGAGGAGAGAGAGGAGGTGATGGAGGAGAGAGAGGAGGTGATGGAGGAGAGAGAGGAGGTGATGAGGAACAGAGAGGAGGTGATGAGGAACAGAGAGGAGGAGGTGATGGAGGAGAGAGAGGAGGTGATGGAGGAACAGAGAGGAGGTGATGGAGATCAGAGAGGAGGTGATGGAGAACAGAGAGGAGGAGATGGAGGAGAGAGAGAAGGTGATGGAGGAGAGAGAGGAGGTGATGGAGGAGAGAGAGGAGGTGATGGAGGAACAGAGAGGAGGAGGAGATGGAGGAGAGAGAGGAGGTGATGGAGGAGAGAGAGGAGGTGATGGAGGAGAGAGAAGAGGTGATGGAGGAGAGAGAGAAGGTGATGGAGGAACAGAGAGGAGGTGATGGAGGAGAGAGAGGAGGTGATGAGGAACAGAGAGGAGGAGGTGATGGAGGAGATAGAGGAGGTGATGGAGGAACAGAGAGGAGGTGATGGAGGAGAGAGAGGAGGTGATGAGGAACAGAGAGGAGGTGATGGAGGAGAGAGAGGAGGTGATGAGGAACAGAGAGGAGGTGATGAGGAACAGAGAGGAGGAGGTGATGGAGGAGAGAGAGGAGGTGATGGAGGAGAGAGAGAAGGTGATGGAGGAACAGAGAGGAGGTGATGGAGATCAGAGAGGAGGTGATGGAGAACAGAGAGGAGGAGATGGAGGAGAGAGAGAAGGTGATGGAGGAGAGAGAGGAGGTGATGGAGGAGAGAGAGGAGGTGATGGAGGAACAAGAGAGGAGGAGATGGAGGAGAGAGAGGAGGTGATGGAGGAGAGAGAGAAGGTGATGGAGGAACAGAGAGGAGGTGATGGAGGAGAGAGAGGAGGTGATGAGGAACAGAGAGGAGGTGATGAGGAACAGAGAGGAGGAGGTGATGGAGGAGAGAGAGGAGGTGATGTAGACAGTCAGCAGATATCAATCACAGCAGCGGACCCACAGGATGGTAAGACATTGGAGTTTGGGTTTGTACTTACAGACATGTTCCTGTCCCCTGGGGGTCCCCTGGGGCCCTGAGGGCAGAGAAGGGGTTCATTATCAACCTTTAAGAGCGTCCTCTCCACATCAGGGGTTTACAATCTGTTGGGCCATGGCGGGCGCCAAGAGGGTTCTAGCATTACAAGGTTTTGTAAAAAAGGTTTTGTTTATCTCCCTCACCCACATCCTTCCATCCTCCCTCCCTCACTCTATCCATCCCTCCCTCCCTTTATCTATCCTTCCATCCTTTCCTTCCCTCCCTCCTTTCCCTCCCTCCTTTCCATCTCTCTCTGCTTTCCTTCCCTCCCTACCTACCTTGTGTCCAGGTAGTCCTGGTGCTCCCCACTTGCCCGATTCTCCAGGATTTCCCGCGATCCCCTGCAGCCTCGCCAAGCATCGTCACGGTAACGACAACAAAAAGGCCGTTAGTCACAGAGACCATCAAAAAAATCATAAAACATCAAACACAAACACACACACACACACACACACACACACACAAACACACCCAAATGAAAACTGACACACACACGAATGAAAACTGACACACACAAACACACACACACAAATGAAAACTGACACACACACACTCTCACACACACACACTCACAGTCACACACACACACACACACACACACACACACACACACACACACACACAACGTCACGTACCCCTCTCCCGGGGGGTCCTTTGGGCCCCGGCCTTGCAGGACCTCCCTTCACTCCGATTTTCCCCTGGACAGGAAGTAGAAACACACCATCACACACTAGACCTCTGTACAGGAAGTAGAAACACACCATCACACACTAGACCTCTGTACAGGAAGTAGAAACACACCATCACACCCTAGACATCTTAACAGGAAGTAGAGACACACCATTAAATCCTAGACCTCTGAACAGGAAGTAGAAACACACCAACACACACTAGACATCTGAACAGGAAGTAGAAACACACCATCACACACTAGACCTCTGTACAGGAAGTAGAAACACACCATTAAATACTAGACCTCTGAACAGGAAGTAGAAACGGGTTGTCTTTTTTGCGTAGAAAAGTTCCTTACTGAGTGAAACGCCCCGGACGTATCTTAGCGGCAGCCATGATGTTTGAACTCTCTAATGGTAACGAAAGGAGCGTCGATGCTTCCTTTATTACCTCATTGAGCATAGGGTACCCTGGACAATCTTTTAGGAAAGGAAAGGGGATAATGCCGTTCCAGAATTCCTTGCGGCAGGAACATTTAAAGCAACGCACCATGCTGCCGTTCACGGAATCAAACCATCAACGTGGTCGACACTATTTTCTTACAATCATACTAATTAGATCCATGTCCATAAATATGAGATTCCATTAACAGAAAGAGAAGGTCTTACCGGAATGCCAGGGATTCCATGGAAACCAGGATGGCCCTGTCAAAGAAAGCCAAAGAAGTGAGGTTAGTGAGGTCACCCCCTTCACTGTAAAGCGTCTTTGAGTGTCTAGAAAAGCGTTATATAAATTAAATCCATTATTATTATTATTTAGAAAGTTTGTAATCAATTTTGACATTAATGTAATAAATGTCTGTATCACACTCTTGCATAACGTTTCCCCCAATATGTAAGTGTGTGTGTGTGTGTGTGTGCGTGGGGGTATTGGGTGGGGGAGTTGGTGAATGGGTGTGTAGTGCATTTGTGTGTGTGTGAGTGCGTTCTTACCTTAGTTCCTATTGGTCCAGTTATTCCATACCCATCTCTTCCATCTTGCCCCTGGAAACACACACACACACGCACACACACGCGCACACACACACACACACACACACACACACACACACACACACACACACACACACACACACACACACACACACACACACACACACACACACACACACACACACACACACACACACACACACACACTATAAACCCCTTGCATTTAAAGCACATCCAGTCAGGCAAATTCATACAAAAACACTGATGTATACATAGCAATCTCACACACACACCCCGCACCCAAGTACACACACACACACACACACACACACACACACACACACACACACACACACACACACACACACACACACACACACACGCACACACACACGCAGACACGCACACACACTGTAGCTCCGGCCTCTTACTGGAATTCCTCTGGACCCCGGGTGGCCTGTCCCCCCATGTGGCCCGGAGTCGCCTGGCTGTCCCTGGCAACGCAGAGACAGAATGATGTCACCACACGACATCCCATCATCACAACACGATGTCCCCTAACCACACATACTTCAAATGGTATCGTTTCAGGACTTCTGACCCTAATTTTCTGACCCAAGCTGAACTAAACTGAACTAATGGTAATTAGTTCAGTATCTAATCATATCCACGAGAACCAGGTCACTTCCTGTCAGGTCACAGCACAGGATGTGATGTCACGCACCTTCTGTCCATTGGCTCCCCGTCGTCCAACCAGACCGCCTGGTCCCTCGTTTCCGGGCCTGCCCTGGAAATGAGCAAAACACACCAATCAGAAACACACACACACACACACACACACACACACACACACACACACACACACACACACACACACACACACACACACACACACACACCCATCAGAAACCGAACACACACACCCACACCCATCAGAAACACACACACACACACACACACAAAGACACACACACACACATCAGAAACACACACACACACACACACACACACACACAAACACACACACACACACACCCCCCCTCAGTTCCGACGGCGTACTGACCTGAGGTCCAGGAAGTCCCTGGACCCCTCTGAAGCCCGGTTGACCTCTGACCCCCTGGGGTCCCTGGAAAAAGCAGAGCAACAACTGGGTCAGGAGGTGGTCCTCACACACACACACACACACACACACAAGACACACACACACGCATGTGCAACATACACGCACACACACACATGCATGTGCAACATACACACACACAGACGCACACACACACACACACAAACACACACACACACACACACACACACACACACAGACACACACACACACACACACACAAACACACGTGCAACGTACACACACACAGAAACTTCTTTGCAGTGCAGTCCAAGCTGGTTTCCCCTGGTTTTCAGTGGGCTCCCAGTAGGAAGGCCCTGTGGGTCAGAACCTACCCGCTGGCCGGAGGCGCCTGGGTGGCCTGCTTCTCCCCTACTGCCCCTCTCTCCATTCAAACCCTGGAGAGAGACACACACACACACACACACACACACACGTATGGGAGAAGTCAAAGCAAAGTCCGCAAACTGAGGTGAG
>NC_136934.1:51875491-51883868 GCF_949987615.1 Pollachius pollachius | reverse complement strand
CCTGGATCGCCCTAGACAGGAAGTGTGTGTGCGTGTGCGTGTGTGTGTGTGTGTGTGTGTGTGTGTGTGTGTGTGTGTGTGTGTGTGTGTGTGTGTGTGTGATTGTTTGTTCAAAACAAAGTTCCGTTAATGCACACAAACAGAGAGACAGAGACAGAGAGAGAGACAGAGAGAGAGAGACAGAGAGAGAGACAGAGAGACAGACAGAGAGAGACAGAGAGACAGACAGAGAGAGAGACAGAGACAGACAGAGACAGAGACAGAGAGAGACAGAGACAGACAGAGACAGAGACAGAGAGACAGGGAGACAGACAGAGACATAAACAACTGGTCATGACATTAACTAAGTGACTCTTCCTCCACGCTCACTGAGGAGAACAGGATTCCCAGCCTCTCACCGGCAGACCAGTGCTGCCTGGATCTCCTTTAGGTCCGACCACTGAGTTGTCTGAGCCAGCGGCCCCCTGAAAAACAACGCACACACAGTATCACTAACACACACAAACATACTCAAACGCACGCACACACACTCACACACAACCACACATGCACACACAAATGCACACCCTCAAACATACACAATCACACACATGCAGACAGACACACAGTACGACGGCCATTTGTAGGGTACTCTGCTGACTATTGGAACGCCGATATTGAACGCCAAGGAGAGAGAGAAAGGGAGACAAAGACAGAGAGACAGACAGACAGACAGAAAGACAGAGAGAGGGAGAGAGAGAGAGAGACAGACAGACAGACAGACAGACAGACAGACAGACAGACAGAGAAAGAGAGACAGACAGACAGACAGACAGACAGACAGACAGAGGGAGAGAGAGAGAGAGAGAGAGAGAAAGAGAGACGGACAGACAGACAGACAGACAGACAGACAGACAGACAGACAGACAGACAGACAGACAGAGGGAGAGAGAGAGACAGACAGACAGACAGACAGACTGACAGACAGACATACAGAGGGAGAGAGAGAGAGAGAGAGAGAGAGAGAGACAGACAGACAGACAGACAGACAGACAGACAGACAGAGGGAGAGAGTGTACCGGGTCTCCTCTGAGTCCTCGTTGTCCTTTGACTCCTCCCTCTCCTGTGATCCCCCTGTTGCCCTGGAGACGGTGACACAGGTCAAAGGTCACCCCCCATCACATGGCATCACATGACATCACAAGTTCTTTTTAGTAATGAGCAGGAGCAGTTTACCGCATTCCCTGGATGTCCTTTCCCTCCCGGAGCTCCTATCAAGCCCGTTGTACCCTGCGGACACACACACACACACACACACACACACACACACACACACACACACACACACACACACACACACACACACATACACACACACACACACACACACACAGACACACACACACACACACAGACACACACACACACACATACACATACACACACATACACACACACACACACACATACACACACACACACACACACACACATACACACACACACGCAGACACACACACACACACACAAAGACAAACACAAAATGATCACGTTAAATATGAGGCGCAAGCACACTTCAACACACCACTTGTGATTGGAGGTGGAGGTGTGTGTAGAGGAGGTGTGTGTAGAGGAGGTGCAGGTGAAGCCAGCTGGTTACCTGCTCTCCTTTGTCTCCTTCCATTCCATGATCTCCTCCTTCACCCTGCAGGAGGACAAAAGTCAAGACCTATTTTCGTCTCCTCATCCCCCCTTGACTCCTCCTCCCCTTCTTACCTCGTCGCTCCTCAATCGACCATCTCTCACCTCCTCCTCCTCCTTCTCCTCCTCTCCTCCCCCCCTCCTCCTTTCACTTCCTTCTCCTCCCACCTCCCTTCTCTTCTCACTTCCTCCTACTCTCACCTCCTTCCACCCCCTCCTCCTCTCAGCTCCTCCTCCTCTCACCTCCTCCTTCCTCCTCTCCTCTCCTCCTCTCAACTCCTCCTCCTCCTCCTCTCACCTCCTCCCCCTCCCTCCTCCTCTCACCTCCTCCTCCTCTCCCCTCATCCTCCTCTCACCCCCTCTCCCTCCATCCTCCTCCTCCTCTCACCCCCTTCTTCTCCTCCCTCCTCCTCCTCCTCCTCCTCTCACCTCCTCCCCCTCCCTCCTCCTCTCACCTCCTCCTCCTCTCCCCTCATCCTCCTCTCACCCCCTCTCCCTCCATCCTCCTCCTCCTCTCACCTCCTCCTCCTCCTCTCACCTACTCCTCTCCCTCTAACCTCCTCCTTCTCCTCCCGACCACTCCTCCTCTCACTTCCTCCTACTCTCACCTCCATCTCACCTCCTCCTCTCACAACTTCCTCCTCCTCCCTCTCCTCCACTTCCTCTCCCACCTTTCTCATCTCAGAGTTCTATCCAAACACTCCTCTGTGATAGCCAATCCCTGACTCCACTTCCTGGACTAAAAAAAAGATTTCCTGAAGGTTTGGACACTCACCTTGTTGCCACGGTAACCTAGATTGCCCTGTCAATCAAACAACAGAGATCTCGATTAAACACACACTATGCCAACCGCCGCTGTCATTCAAATGTCCACAGTGCGATCACAACTGAAGTCTACCGCTATTATTAGAAGTTTGTGTGACTCTATGAGGCTATGAATTGTAATGGCGGGGTTGGATGTAGGATGGCTAGAGAGTGAAGGACGCAGTATTAGTGGTACTGTGGTACTGTCTGCCTGTCCATCTGGCCTGTGTGCTTACCTTCTGACCTCTGGGCCCCTGGCATCCACGGCTGCCTTGGGCTCCCCACAACCCAGGAGGGCCTCGATCGCCCTGCGTAAGAGAGGGGGAGAGAGGGAGAGAGAGAGAGAGAGAGAGGGGGAGAGAGAGAGAGAACAGGAGAGAGAGAGAGAGAGAGAGAGAGGGAGAGAGAGAGAGAGAACGGGAGAGAGAGAGAGAGAGGGAGAGAGAGAGAGAGATAGGAAGAGAGAGAGAGAGAGCGATAGGAAGAGAGAGAGAGGGAGGGAGGGAGAGAACGGGAGAGAGAGAGAGACAGAGCGAGAGAGAGAGGGAGAGAGAGAGAACGGGAGAGAGAGAACGGGAGAGAGAGAGAGAGAACGGGAGAGAGATAGGAAGAGAGAGAGAGAGGGAGAGAGAGAGAGAATGGGAGAGAGAGATAGGAAGAGAGAGAGAGAGAGAGAACGAGAGAGAGAGAGAGAGAGAGAGAGAACGGGAGGGAGAGAGAGCGAGAGAGAGAGAACGGGAGGGAGAGGGAGAGAGAGAGAGCGGGAGAGCTGTACTAGCAGCATCTGGAACATTCTCACAACACCCTGGAACCACTGAAACAGAAAGCTAAACGCCATGTTTTCCTTCTCTTTTCTTTATCAAAACTCCTTTAGATTGTCAATAAAGGCAGTCATTATAGTTTTCGCCTTAAGGCTGAGGCTCGTGGGAAATGAGGTTTTTGAACGATGGACGTGTTGAACAGAACATGAATAGAAAAGGTGACACAATCTGTGTTAGTATGCTGTGAGCATTCGTATTCATATGTTTGTGTTTATGCCTCTTTGTTATATATCTATATCTATGCATGCTCATGTAAACAGTATGCATGCTCTTCAGAATTAAAAAAATAGTATTCAAAATACAGGATGATAATATTGGTAAAGATAATACTTACAGCAGTGCCTTCCTCTCCTGGGTACCCTGGATGACCTTTGGGTCCAGGACCACCCTGAGGACACACACACACACACACACACACACACACACACACACACGCACACACACACGCACACACGCAAACACACACACGCACACACGCGCACACACACACACACACACACACACACACACACACACACACACATACACGCACACACACACACACACACACACACGATGGGTTCTCCTCCTCTAGGAGCGGGGCAGAAGGTTCTCCTCAGAGCGGTTCTCCTCAGAGTGGTTCTCCTCAGAGTGATTCTCCTCAGAGCGGTTCTCCTGCTCTACTCTCCTCCCAGCAGCAGCCAGTGGGGCAAGTGGAACCTCTAAACCCAACGGAGGTATGGTGACGGAGGAGGACTGACTCCTCCTCTAGATCTCTGCTTCCTGCTGGAGAACAGCGTGGACCCGCCCCCTGAGTCTCTCGCTCCTCTAGATCTCTGCTTCCTGCTGGAGAACAGCGTGGACCCGCCCCCTGAGTCTCTCGCTCCTCTAGATCTCTGCTTTCTGCTGGAGAACAGCGTGGACCCGCCCCCTGAGTCTCTCGCTCCTCTAGATCTCTGCTTCCTGCTGGAGAACAGCGTGGACCCGCCCCCTGAGTCTCTCGCTCCTCTAGATCTCTGCTTTCTGCTGGAGAACAGCGTGGACCCGCCCCCTGAGTCTCTCGCTCCTCTAGATCTCTGCTTCCTGCTGGAGAACAGCGTGGACCCGCCCCCTGAGTCTCTCGCTCCTCTAGATCTCTGCTTCCTGCTGGAGAACAGCGTGGACCCGCCCCCTGAGTCTCTCGCTCCTCTAGATCTCTGCTTCCTGCTGGAGAACGGCGTGGACCCGCCCCCTGAGTCTCTCGCTCCTCTAGATCTCTGCTTCCTGCTGGAGAACAGCGTGGACCCGCCCCCTGAGTCTCTCACTCCTCTAGATCTCGTTTTCTGATGTTTCTGAAGAGACTCACCTTTGAACCTGAGGTCCCCGGCTTGCCTCGGCCGCCTTCATGTCCCGTACATTTGCATGCGACACCACAGCACTCTCGGTCGGCCAACGTGTCCTGGACGAGAGAGAGAGAGAGAGAGAGAGAGAGAGAGAGAGAGAGAGAGAGAGAGAGAGAGAGAGAGAGACAGAGAGAGAGAGAGAAAGGGGGAGAGGGAGAGAAAGTGAGCGTAGGGGGGAGTCAGGGGAGAGAGAGAGAAAGAGTGTACTGTTATTAGAGCAAGATTACGTTTAGTTTGGTTAATCTTTCCCTTAATAAATCTTCGTTATATATTTTTGTTAATTTTAGTTTAGTTTAAGATGGAGTTACGATCTGTTTAGTATAGTTTAGTTAAGAGGTTTTACGATCTGCTTAGTATAGTTTCGTTAAAGTGGATTTACGATCTGTTTACTATAGTGTATTTTAAGGCGGATTTGCGATCTGTTTAGTATAGTTTATTTAGGGTGGACTTACGATCTGTTTAGTATAGTGTAGTTTAAGGGGGACTTGCAATCTGTTTGGTATAGTTTATTTAAGGTGGACTTGCGATCTGTTTAGTAAGGTGTAGTTTAAGGTAGACTTACAAACTGTTAAGTATTGCGTAGTTTAAGGTGGACTTGCGATCTGTTTAGTATAGTTTATTTAAGATGGATTTATGATCTTCTTTGTATAGTTCCGTTAAGGCGGACTTCCGATCTGTTTAGTATAGATTATTTAAGGTGGACTTAGGATCTGCTTTGTATAGTTTCGTTAAGGTGGGTTTCTGATCTGTTTAGTATAGTTTATTTGAGGGGGACTTGCAATCTGTTTAGTAAAATTTATGTAAGGTGGACTTACGATCTGTTTAGTATTGTGTAGTTTAAGGTGGACTTGCGATCTGTTTAGTATCGTTTATTTAGGGTGGACTTGCGATCTGCTTAGTATAGTTTATTTAAGATTGACTTATGATCTGCTTTGTATAGTTTCGTTAAGGTGGACTTACGATCTGTTTAGTGTAGTGTAGTTTAAGGTGGACTTATGATCTGTTTGGTCTAGTTTATTTAAGGTGGACTCATGATCGTTTAGTATAGTGTAGTTTAAGGTGGTCTTATGATCTGCTTGGTCTAGTTTATTTAAGGTGGACTCATGATCTGTTTAGTTCATCTCGAGAGTTCATCTCGACTCTGCATAGAAACCAATGCACAGCCACCATTGAATGTTGTACGTCCTGGCACTTGTACATTGCACTTATTCAAGGTACTTAATTGTGTAGCATCTACAGTAGCTGCTATCGCTGCTTTACACGGGGAATGGGTTAGCCTAGCGATTGTAATACTTGCACTTGGTTCTATGAACGTCTTTACTGTACCGACAGCGATATATTGTTTCACTTCTTATGACAAATGTACTTATTGTAACAAATGCACTTATTGTAAGTCGCTTTGGATAAAAGCGTCTGCTAAATGCCCTAAATGTAAATGTAGATGTATAGTATAGTGTAGTTTAAGGTGGACTTATGATCTGTTTGGTCTAGTTTATTTAAGGTGGACTCATGATCGTTTAGTATAGTGTAGTTTAAGGTGGATTTATGATCTGCTTGGTCTAGTTTATTTAAGGTGGACTCATGATCTGTTTAGTATAGTGTAGTTTAAGGTGGACTTATGATCTGTTTGGTCTAGTTTATTTAAGGTGGACTCACGATCTGTTTAGTATAGTGTAGTTTAAGGTGGACTTATGATCTGCTTGGTCTAGTTTATTTAAGGTGGACTCACGATCTGTTTAGTATAGTGTAGTTTAAGGTGGACTTATGATCTGCTTGGTCTAGTTTATTTAAGGTGGACTCACGATCTGTTTAGTATAGTGTAGTTTAAGGTGGACTTATGATCTGCTTGGTCTAGTTTATTTAAGGTGGACTCACGATCTGTTTAGTATAGTGTAGTTTAAGGTGGACTTATGATCTGTTTGGTCTAATTTATTTAAGGTGGACTCACAATCTGTTTAGTATAGTGTAGTTTAAGGTGGACTTATGATCTGTTTGGTCTAGTTTACTTAAGGTGGACTCATGATTGTTTAGTATAGTGTAGTTTAAGGTGGATTTATGATCTGCTTGGTCTAGTTTATTTAAGGTGGACTCATGATCTGTTTAGTATAGTGTAGTTTAAGGTGGACTTATTATCTTTTTGGTCTAGTTTATTTAAGGTGGACTCACGATCTGTTTAGTATAGTGTAGTTTAAGGTGGACTTATGATCTGTTTGGTCTAGTTTATTTAAGGTGGACTCACGATCTGTTTAGTATAGTGTAGTGTAAGGTGGATTTATGATCTGCTTGGTCTAGTTTATTTAAGGTGGACTCACGATCTGTTTAGTATAGTGTAGTTTAAGGTGGACTTATGATCTGTTTGGTCAAGTTTATTTAAGGTGGACTCACGATCTGTTTAGTATAGTGTAGTTTAAGGTGGATTTATGATCTGCTTGGTCTAGTTTATTTATGGTGGACTCACGATCTGTTTAGTATAGTGTAGTTTAACGTGGACTTATGATCTGCTTGGCCTAGTTTATTTAAGATGGACTCACGATCTGTTTAGTATAGTGTAGTTTAAGGTGGGCTTATGATCTGTTTGGTCTAGTTTATTTAAGGTGGACTCACGATCTGTTTAGTATAGTGTAGTTTAAGGTGGACTTATGATCTGTTTGGTCTAGTTTATTTAAGGTGGACTCACGATCTGTTTAGTATAGTGTAGTTTAAGGTGGACTTATGATCTGCTTGGTCTAGTTTATTTAAGGTGGACTCACGATCTGTTTAGTATAGTGTAGTTTAAGGTGGACTTATGATCTGCTTGGTCTAGTTTATTTAAGGTGGACTCACGATCTGTTTAGTATAGTGTAGTTTAAGGTGGACTTATGATCTGCTTGGTCTAGTTTATTTAAGGTGGACTCACGATCTGTTTAGTATAGTGTAGTTTAAGGTGGACTTATGATCTGTTTGGTCTAATTTATTTAAGGTGGACTCACAATCTGTTTAGTATAGTGTAGTTTAAGGTGGACTTATGATCTGTTTGGTCTAGTTTACTTAAGGTGGACTCATGATTGTTTAGTATAGTGTAGTTTAAGGTGGATTTATGATCTGCTTGGTCTAGTTTATTTAAGGTGGACTCATGATCTGTTTAGTATAGTGTAGTTTAAGGTGGACTTATTATCTTTTTGGTCTAGTTTATTTAAGGTGGACTCACGATCTGTTTAGTATAGTGTAGTTTAAGGTGGACTTATGATCTGTTTGGTCTAGTTTATTTAAGGGGGACTCACGATCTGTTTAGTATAGTGTAGTGTAAGGTGGATTTATGATCTGCTTGGTCTAGTTTATTTAAGGTGGACTCACGATCTGTTTAGTATAGTGTAGTTTAAGGTGGACTTATGATCTGTTTGGTCAAGTTTATTTAAGGTGGACTCACGATCTGTTTAGTATAGTGTAGTTTAAGGTGGATTTATGATCTGCTTGGTCTAGTTTATTTATGGTGGACTCACGATCTGTTTAGTATAGTGTAGTTTAACGTGGACTTATGATCTGCTTGGCCTAGTTTATTTAAGATGGACTCACGATCTGTTTAGTATAGTGTAGTTTAAGGTGGACTTATGATCTGCTTGGCCTAGTTTATTTAAGGTGGACTCACGATCTGTTTAGTATAGTGTAGTTTAAGGTGGGCTTATGATCTGCTTGGTCTAGTTTATTTAAGGTGGACTCACGATCTGTTTATTA
>NC_136934.1:51862991-51870491 GCF_949987615.1 Pollachius pollachius | reverse complement strand
ACTGTGTCTCTCAGTGTGACTGTCTCTCAGTGTGACTGTGTCTCTCAGTGTGACTGTGTACCTCAGTTTGACTGTGTCTCTCAGTGTGACTGTGTCTCTCAGTGTGACTGTCTCTCAGTGTGACTGTGTCTCTCAGTGCGACTGTGTCTCTCAGTGTGACTGTGTCTGTCAGTGTGACTGTGTCCCTCAGTGTGACTGTGTCTCTCAGTGTGACTGTGTCCCAGTGTGACTGTGTCTCTCAGTGTGACTGTGTCTCTCAGTGTGACTGTGTCCCAGTGTGACTGTGTCCCTCAGTGTGACTGTGTCTCTCAGTGTGACTGTGTCCCAGTGCGACTGTGTCTCTCAGTGCAACTGTGTCTCTCAGTGTGACTGTGTCCCACTGTGACTGTGTCTCTCAGTGTGACTGTGTGACTGTGTCCCTCAGTGTGACTGTGTCTCTCAGTGTGACCATGTCCCACTGTGACTGTGTCTCTCAGTGTGACTGTGTCTCTCAGTGTGACTGTGTCCCTCAGTGTGACTGTGTCTCTCAGTGTGACTGTGTCTCAGTGTGACCGTGTCCCCCAGTGCGGAGGGACACAGTCACAGAGAGGAGCAAGCCAACGCCGGCACCTGAAGCTAACCACGCCCACCTTTCGACTGAGCCGCGTTGCCGTGGAGACACACGGTCGCCACGATAAGCAGGAGGAAGAGGAGGGGGCTCCTGATCTCCGTCATGTTCACACGTCCCTCTCAAGACTCTCACTCTTCCTGAGAGAGAGAGAGAGAGAGAGAGAGAGAGAGAGAGAAAGAGAATTAGAGAGTGGGCGTAGGGGGGAGTCAGGAGAGAAAGAGAGAAGGAGAGAGAGAGAGAGAGAGAGACAGACAGACAGAGAGAGAGAGACAGACAGAGAGACAGAGAGACAGACAGAGAGACAGAGAGGTCCACAGAGACCACTTGGCTTGAGTGGTTCCTTAAACGTAGTTGGTTCAGGAGTTTGACGGCCTAAGCTGGTTAATTGAGTCTTGTTTTACGTCAGCACCGGAGGGGCGGCATCTGTCTGTCCGTCTCGGCCCTGTGGTGAGTGTAGAGCTGGACGAGGCTTTGTGATGCTTAGGGTTCCGTGTTGTGATTAGTACGAGCAGATCACGCCCGGTCCTTTGGGGTTCCTCCGGAGAACCGCCACACCCACGCTCTGCAGGCAGACGATGGGGGGATCTGATAGGACGACTCGTTTCCTGACGCCAGGAAGTGGCAGAAGAAGCCAGGATTCATGTTTAGCGATGGCGAGGCCCAGATACTAAGGAACCGCGCAGAATAACATAACAATCCAATTTGGAACGAGATGTTTGAATTTAAATTAGATTTAAAACTAACCATGAATTAACATTAGTTGATACAGTAATAAGCATTTTATAGCATAAGCATATGGGGTAATGTTATTTTGGTTAGTGTTAACCCTTACCCTATCAACTTTAATGTGTGTACATACTGTAGGTATATAAAGGTGTCTGTGTTCTTTTATATGCCTTTATGCAGCATGTACGGCACTTTGGCCAGTGAAAATTGTATTTAAATGTGCCTTATAAATAAATTTTACTCACTTACTTACTTACTTTTAAACTGCGGAACTGGAACTTCGGCTGTCAGAACCGTGTTACGTTTGTGTTGAGCAAAGCAAGTGAAACATTAATGACCCCTTGTCACTTTGGTCTAGGGTTTAGAAATGGCTCCATCAGTCCAATACTTTTAACTAGGCAAGAAGGGTGTTTGCACCGCCCGGGTTTTGGGTTCGATTACCGCTGGGGGGCGGCATAACAAATGTATCCACTGACTTTATTTTCTATTGTGTTTTTTTGACTTGAAATCATCATCAATCACCAACGGGCATATCATGTCGCCCGGCGGATAGAAACCAAGGCCATGCAATCAAATGAGTACCAAGTGGTCAAACCCATGTTGAAACAATCAGACCTGCAACAGGCGAGATGCCTCCTGGACTGTCTTAACGCTGGTCCCAATAGTCCTCTACAACACGGACCTGAGCTCACACTCCTGTCAGCGCCGGAGGCCATCAGAGGAAGGGAGGGTCCCCCCCCACCCCCGGCATGGTAGAATCTGATAAGTTGATGCGTTTTCTGATTGCAGGAAATGGCAGATGGCATCACATTTCCTGTCTAGCAACAGCAAGGTTAAAAAGTGGATGGGGGCCGAATAAAACAAATGCCAAGGAAGCCTAAACAAAACCCAGAGTGTGTGCATGATAAGCATTCATCACAGCATTAAACCCAAGGCCAGAAGGCCCTTTTAAGGGAATATTGGTCGAGGTCTGCAGGGAAAGATGCTTAGAGCTGCTGGATTCTGACCAGCACAGCAACAGAAACAATGTTCAGTGACCGAGATGTCGTGTATCTAGGCAGGTAACACAATACGCTGATTTTTGATTGCTCAAATCTCACCTGCCCAGAAAATTACGAGTGATTACGAATGACAATTATTTTCCTTGGAAAATAATGTAAATTGTATTATTTGTGGCAGATTCTGGCCTACACTTTATGTTGCAACACAATTTACAGAATAAGCTACAGGCCAATAGGATTAGGTGATAAGGAATAGTTCACTCAGAATGCATTATTATGTAGTTGTCTCACCCAATTGTCTGTTGGCCAGTATTGGTGGCAAAATCTGAACCTCTTCTATGAATAATATTAATTTCATAACAATCCTTATTCGATGAATGGCAATAATTAAATTAAATCATTTATTGTATTTTAGTGGTATTGTAGCGTGATGAAATGGAGATATTGATTTATTGTTTAGAATGGTATTTTGAATTCATAGGCATATCGTGATAATTATCGATATAGTGTATATTTCCCCATAATTATCATGATAACACAAAGTAAAGTTCATTTGTTACGTATAGGTCCTTTGAGGTGAACAATACATCTGAAAAAATACACCTATGCACAAATTATGCAAAATAAGTAACACTGGTACAATATACAAGAGCATATATATAATTTTTGCCTACTTTAAATCAAGGTTGCAAATTACAGCACGCAAGATTCCTTTCTGTATTTGTGCAGGTTAACCATGATTATGGAATGCCATTTGAGTCCAAATTAAATTTAAAAAAGATACATATGGCCATGAAATAAATAAATGAGGCAATAAATGTATAAATGAAAACACATACCTGATTTGCCAATGTACTGAAATGAATAAACATGGATGATGTCAGAGTAAACGTTACTTCAAGAACAGGTGAAGGACGCCCCTCTCCAGACAGATGGCGTTGAATCAATTAATGTGGCATTATCAAAAGTCCTTTGAAAACGTCCTTTTAAAACATATTTATAAAGATATAGTTATACATTTATATCTATGGAAATATTTGCCTGATTTATTTATCTCACGGCCGTATTAATCAATTTATTTAAATTGGAATCAAATGGCATCCCATAGTGTTGATAAGTCCATCGATTCTTAAGAAACAAAGTCACATCATGTGTTTCCAGCATAACAACATTAAACATTAAAACAACATAAAAATCAACAGTTTGATTCCACGGACTCTGTGATCCGACCTTGCACCCGCTGTGTCCACTTACTGCTGTCTGTGCCTCCTCGTTGCCCGCAGAGCATGGAATCCCTGGTCGAGGTCCAAAGCTGGAGTTCTGCGCCACACTCCCGCCTTCCACCCGGTCTGGGAAGATACTGCCCTGTGGGGGACAATGCTCTGCACACAGCAGACCTCCCTCATCATCATTTGCCGGGAGGAGGTGGCATGCATATGTTTCCTTTGGCCGAAACAGTGATCGAGAGAGGTAGGGGAACGGGTGTGGGGGGGGTGAGAAGAGATTCTGGAGAAGAGATTTAGTGTCGTAGTGCGGGGAGATAGAGAGTAGGCCTTGAGTGTTGGAGGGAGGGAGGGAGGGGGGGTGCACATAATTACAATTACAAAACAAAAGTTGTCATTAATAACTACACTGTGCCTAATTTGCGCACTGAATTCTCAGCCACTTACTCAGCCTCACTCCAACTAGAGACTGCCTCACTCCAACTAGAGACTGCCTCACTCCAACTAGAGACTGCCTCACTCCAACTAGAGACTGCCTCACTCCTTCTAGGAGACTGCCTCACTCCTTCTAGGAGACTGCCTCACTCCCTCTAGGAGGCTGTCTCACTCCCTCTAGGAGTGTTTTACTGGGCTCCTGGGATGTAAAAGGAGAATAAAATGATAATCAGCTAAATGGATGCCTTAAGTGCAATTAGTCCAGATAGACGTTTCCTATCAGGTGTGGGTCTGCAGAGGTCCCGGGGTTGCAGTTCAAGGTCATAGTGTCAGAGTTTTGTCCAGTTCAGTTCAGTATTAGATGTAATTGTTTGGAGGGGTACACCATGCGCGTGACCCATGACGACTCTTTGGGCTATACTGGGATATGGAGACTGGTAGCTCTGGCTGCTAGTACTGTCTGTCTAGTCTAGTATCACACACACACACACACACGCACACACACACACAAGCACGCACGCACGCACACACACACACACACACACACACACGCACACACACACGCACACACACACACACACACACACACACACACACACACACACACACACACACACACACACACACACCTGAGCCTGGCAAGCCTAAAAACATGGAACCCCGGCAGGACTCTAGCGCCCTCTATTGGTCTAGACCTATAAGTCCCAACGTTGTAGTTCAAGAAAATAACTAAACAGTTTTTTACATTGTACTGTCCTTTCATGAATTGTCCTGAATGTTTTTTAACATGTGTGTCATCTGCACCTAGTGTTCCAGTCTCTGCAAGAGGGACATTCTAGTCGTGTATGTGCATGAGAGAGCATCGTCCATATCAATATCTGTGTGTCCATTCACTGGTGACCTCCAGAAGCTGTGCCTGATGCCTACTGACCTCAACTCACCATAAATCCTACCAGCTAAAACCAACCAACAGCTCGTCCAACACACTTTAACCCTCCCGGCCTGCTGTGAGACAGTGGATGTGACAAATTAAGTGTGGAGCATTCAGGGAGAAGACTGAAGCCTGATCCCTGCAGCAGATGTCATTCATCTGTTGTGATCCTAATCCTCTTATCCCCTGAAAGCGCCCCACTCTCGGGACAGTTAGCTTGGGCTCAAGAGGATTACAAGTCACAACGTGTGAGGACCGGGAGTGTGTGTCAGACAGTTCTATGGGTCGGGAGTGTGTGTGAGACAGTTTTGGGGACCAGGAGTGTGTGTAAGAGAGTTCTAGGGACCAAAAGGGTATGTGTGAGACAGCTCGGGGGACCAGGAGAGTGTGTGTGAGACAGTTCTGAGGACTGGGAGTGTGTGAGAGAGTTCTGGGGACCAGGAGAGTGAGTGTGAGAGAGTTCTGGGGACCAGGAGAGTCTGTGTGGGAGAGTAACAATGACCGGGAGAGTGTGTGAGAGAGCTTTCTGAAGGCTGTGTGTGTGTGTGTGTGTGTGTGTGTGTGTGTGTGTGTGTGTGTGTGTGTGTGTGTGTGTGTGTGTGTGTGTGTGTGTGTGTGTGTGTGTGAGACCCGAGGATGAAGAGGCTGGTTTTGGTGCTGACATGCCTGTGGGCGTGGCCACCTTGCCTCGCCCAGGTGCGCAGCCCCATGCCGGTGTTGTGGGTGATGCCGGTTGCCACGGTGATGCCGGGAGAGCAGAACGTGACGGCGGCGTTGGTGCCGGCGGTGTCGTTAGCGTTGGAAGACCTCCGGGGACGGGGACGGGCCCAGATGCACCTGCAGCTGCTGGACTCACAGGTAGGGGGCGCTGGTCACCTGCAGAACGCACTCGGTCCAATGGTTCTCTGCTAGTCTGTCTGTACGTGTGGGTTAACCTAGTGATGGTTAGTGCTCGGCACTTGGTTCTATGGACGTCCTTACTGCACCCACAGAGGCATATTGTTGTTTCTCTTTCTTCTGACAAATGTACTGATTCTAAGGCGCATTGGATAAAAGTGCTAAACGCCCTAAAGGTAAATATTAATGTAGATATAAGTGTGTTTGTGTATGAGGTGCTTTAGGAGTATTAGGGGTGCATCAGGGGTTGCCTAAGGAGCCCTTCCAAAGGCGGGGTACACGCGGCCGGGATGTGTTCTCTCAGCAGGGGGGCTGCCGTCTCCCTTAGGGATATGACAGAGTGAGGGTGAGAAGCTCAGCCATCGGTGAGGAACTCGGAGTAGGGCTGCTGCTCTGCTTAGGAAGGAGTCAGTGGAGGTCAGGATGAGCGGCTGTGAAGCCGTGAGATGTGCGATGTGGGGGAGCCCTTCCAAAGCCGCCTGGGCTGCGCGTGGGAACAGACATGGCTTCACTGTACTGACACGTCTGGGATAGGGTTAGGGTTAGGGTTAGGGTTACCCTAACCCTAACCCTTCACTGTACTGATCGATTGCCTCGACCCGTGTCGATGTATGCGTTGTGTTGTGATGTGTGCGTTGTGTTGTGATGTGTGTGTTGTGATGTGTGAGTTGTGTTTTGATGTGTGCACTGCGTTGTGATGTGTGCGTTGTGTTGTGATGTGTGCGCTGTGTTGTGATGTGTGCGTTGTGTTGTGATGTGTGCGCTGTGTTGTGATGTGTGCATTGTGTTGTGATGTGTGTGTTGTGTTGTGATGTGTGCGTTGTGGTGTGATATGTGCGTTGTGTTGTGATGTGTGCACTGTGTTGTGATGTGTGCATTGTGTTATGATGTGTGCGTTGTGTTGTGATGTGTGCGTTGTGTTGTGATGTGTGCGCTGTGTTGTGATGTGTGCATTGTGTTGTGATGTGTGCGCTGTGTTGTGATGTGTGCATTGTGTTGTGATGTGTGTTGTGTTGTGATGTGTGCGTTGAGGTGTGATGTGTGTGTTGTGTTGTGATGTGTGCGTTGTGTTGTGATGTGTGTGTTGTGATGTGTGAGTTGTGTTTTGATGTGTGCACTGTGTTGTGATGTGTGCGTTGTGTTGTGATGTGTGCGCTGTGTTGTGATGTGTGCGTTGTGTTGTGATGTGTGCGCTGTGTTGTGATGTGTGCGTTGTGTTGTGATGTGTGCGCTGTGTTGTGATGTGTGCGTTGTGTTGTGATGTGTGTGTTGTGTTGTGATGTGTGCGTTGTGTTGTGATGTGTGTGTTGTGATGTGTGAGTTGTGTTTTGATGTGTGCACTGCGTTGTGATGTGTGCGTTGTGTTGTGATGTGTGCGCTGTGTTGTGATGTGTGCGTTGTGTTGTGATGTGTGCGCTGTGTTGTGATGTGTGCATTGTGTTGTGATGTGTGTGTTGTGTTGTGATGTGTGCGTTGTGGTGTGATATGTGCGTTGTGTTGTGATGTGTGCACTGTGTGTGATGTGTGCATTGTGTTATGATGTGTGCGTTGTGTTGTGATGTGTGCACTGTGTTGTGATGTGTGCGCTGTGTTGTGATGTGTGCGTTGTGTTGTGATGTGTGCGCTGTGTTGTGATGTGTGCATTGTGTTGTGATGTGTGTGTTGTGTTGTGATGTG